>NC_056732.1:54443987-54536487 GCF_019279795.1 Protopterus annectens
ACACACACACACACATGTACACACCTCTCTTGCATTTCATTACACTGCACACACACATGCACACACACACACACACACACACACACACACACACACACACACACACACAATTACACACTACACACACACACACACCACACCACACACACACACACACACACACACACACACATACACACACACCTGTGTCACCATTCATACCCTGCAACACACACTGAAAAACACACACACCTGTCTCACCCATTCATACCCCTGCAACACACACACACACACACACACACACACACACACACACACACACACACACACACACCCCTCTCACCCATTCATACCCACACTCAAACACACACACACACACACACACACACACACACACACACACACACACACACACACACACACTAGCCTCTCACCATTCATGCTCTACACACACACACACACACACCTCCTACACACACACAAACACATACACACACACACACACACACACACACACACACACACACACCTCTCACCATTCCTTGCCCTGCACAGAGCACTGAAACACACGCACCTGTCTCTGTAACCATGCCTGCCGGCACTACACACACACACCTCTGTTCACACTCTACACACACACACACACACACACACACACTCTCACACATTCATACACCGTGTACACACACACACACACACACACACCTGTCTCAACCATTCATACCCTGCAAACACACACACACACACCTCACCCATCTATACTCTACACACACACACACACACACACACTGCACGTTCATACCCTGCAAACACACACACACACACACACACACACACACACACACCTGTCTCCACCATCTATACCTGTAAAACACACACACACACACACACCTGTCCCACCATATCTATACCCTGCAAACACACACACACACACCTGTCCCACTATCTTATAATTCTGCAAACACACACACACACACACACACACACACACACACACCACACACACACACACACACACACACACACACACACCCCTCCTCCCACCATTCATAATCCCTGCAGAGTTCACACACACACACACACACACACACACACACACACACACACACACACACACACCTCTCTCACCATTCATACCCTGTGAAAACCTGTAAACACACACACACACACACACACACACACACACACACACACACACACACACACACACACACACACACACACACACACACCTCTCACCATTCATACCCTGCAAACACACACACACACACACACACACACACACACACACACACACACACACACACACACACATACACACACACACACACACAATCACACACCTCCTCACCATTCATACCCCTGCAAACACAGCCACAGCCACACACACACACACACACACACACACACACACACACACACACACACACACACACACACACACACACACACACCTCTCTCACCATTCATACCATGTAAACACACACACACACACACACATACACACACTCGCGCACGCACACACACACACACACACACACACACACACACACACACACACACACACACACACACACACACACACACACACACACATCTCTCACCATTCAAAGTCATTGCATAGCCCATATCCATCCTTATAAACTGAACAATCATAGAAGGTAACATCCCGTCCATATGGAAAGTCTCCCATAATCCCTCTACATAAAGGGAGGCAAATCCACTGATATCTCTCCAATGTCCCACCAATGATTCAAGTTGCTCTCTCCATTGGCCAAAATAATGGAAAAATGTATTCACCATCAACTACTTCAACACCTGCTCCACAATAATTTACTTGCCAGCTGTCAGCACGGCTTTAGGCACTTTCATAGTACAACTACCACCCTTCTATCTTTTACTGACTGTATAAACAAGAATCGAAATAATAACTTTCTATCTTCTGCACTATTCATTGACCTACCAAAAGCCTTTGATATGGTTAACCACGACTTACTAATCAATGTGCTAAAAGCCCAATCTCTTGACCCACAAGCAATACTTTGGTTTATATCCTATCTAAAAAATAGACAACAAGCAGTGCTCTGGGACAATAATCTCTCCATACCCCTCCCCGTAAACATTGGAGTCCCTCATGGCTCTATCCTAGGCCCTCTTCTATTTTCCATTTTTATTAATGATCTAACTACTGTTGTTCCTCAAGCTACATGCATACAATACGCCAATGATTCTACTTTAATCTGTACTGCGAAGTCATCAATCTCTCTTCAGACCCTTACTCAAACAGTATTTAACACTGTTGAAAATTGATTCACCCATCATTGCCTCCTCCTAAACCCTAAAAAAACAAAATTGTTACTTTTTGCTCCCACCCAAAAGTCACCAGAGTTCCACTTCACAATTACCCTTACAATGGAACTACTATTTCCCCTGACACTACCACACGTCTTCTGGGCATTAACAATACTATACAGACTGTCAATAAAAAACTAGGCTCCCTGTATAGAATCAAACCCTTCCTCACACCACTAGCTAGAACCTCCATTGCCCAGACTCACCTAACTTCTACCCTATTCTATGCTTCTGCCATATACATCAATCTATCAAAACACAATCTAAGCAAGCTTGAAACTAGCTATAATAACATAGCTACATTTGTCACTGCCACCCCCTTCAGAACCCACCACTGTCACAACCTTAAACAACTCAGATGGTCAGAACTACAAAACCATCTACTGTATAATCAGCTGGTTATCTCACATAATATTCTTTATCACCCAAATAATACCCCAGTCCTCTCTAACCTGATCTCCCCTTATAGAAATCTTGCAACACTTCGCTCAGCAAATAAGCTATTAATCTCCAATATTAAATCTAACAATAAAGCTGGGGACTCACTTTTTACTAACATTGTGGGTAAAATCTGGAACAAGCTTCCTAGCACACTCACATCTCTCTCATCCACACCACTCTTCAAGAAACATCTCAAAGAACATCTGAAAATTCATCGGCGTTGTCTCTGTTCTAAACCTGACTAAATCCTACTTTCTCCCGCTTAATGCTCTTCTTTCTATACCCCTTCCTTCTGGCCTTTGTCCTCTCTACAGCTCTAATAAATAGAATCTAACTTTATTCTAGCCCTTTGTTTTTCTTTCTTCTGCTTTTCTCTCTTTCTCTGACCTACAAATCATTACTTTAGAATTCTGAGTGTTCTTGTACTCGATTGTATTTCTAACCTTTGCATAGACTGTGAGATATTATTCATAGACACAATTTTTACTTTTATATTGTATTTTAAACCTTGCATAGACTGCAAGCTGTTATTCATAGAAACAATTTTTATTCTCTCAAAACATTTTTAATCTCTTTGTATTTGAATTTAGTTATTTTTAATTATTGTCATTTTTTTGTAATTTACTAATGCTTGGAGCTTATCTCCCTGGGCCTCTACTGAAAATGGACATGTATCCAGCTAGACTAGCCCAGCCAACAAATGTAAAATAAATAAAACAAATAAAAATAAACCCACAAAATCATGCATATCTCATCTGACTGTCCGGCTATTAGCCCCATACTCAAACACTATCTCCCAAACTGTCCCCTTTAGGCAGATGATAAACAACTGCTTGCCATCTACAAACCACAAAGGGCTGCTGGGGTCAGTCTCTATTCCAATAGTGTAGCTAGAACTTGGAACATCTTTTCAAACCATTACTAAGAGAGTTCCTCACTATCTCTAGCTTTGTCCCTGCTACTGATCTGGGACAAAGGTCTGTTATAACCCTGGATTACCTTTCTTATACCTCCCTTTAAAGCACAAAATTGTATAACTTGCATATATCCTTCTAATGCATCATTTTATTGTACTTCTTAAACTAATATACCTAATTCTAATTAGCACAACCTAATTACTATTCCATCACTACTTCTCTGTTAACACTCAGACTTACTTATCTACTAATACCTCACTTTATTGTACTTCTGAAACTACTATACCTACTTCTAATTAGCAAAACCTAATTACTAATCCATCACTACTTCTCTGTTAACACTCAGACTTACTTATCTACTAATAACTCACTTTATTGTACTTCTTAAACTACTATACCTACTTCTATCTAGCACAACCAAATTACTATTCCATCACTACTTCTCTGTTAACACTCAGACTTACTTATCTCCTAATACATCACTTTATTCTACTCTATAAACTACTATACCTAATTCAAATTAGCACAACCTAATTACTATTCCATCACTACTTCTCTGTTAACACTCAGATTTACTTATCTACTCAAATACCTCACTTTATTGTACTTCTTAAACTACTATACCTACTTCTAATTAGCATACCCTAATTACTATTCCATCACTACTTCTCTGTTAACACTCAGACTTACATAGCTACTAATAACTCACTTTATTGTACTTCTTAAACTACTATACCTACTTCTATCTAGCACAACCAAATTACTATTCCATCACTACTTCTCTGTTAACACTCAGACTTACTTATCTCCTAATACATCACTTTATTGTACTCTATAAACTACTATACCTACTTCTAATTAGCACAACCTAATTACTATTCCATCACTACTTCTCTGATAACACTCAGACGTACTTATCTACTCTAATACCTCACTTTATTGTACTTCTTGAACTACTATACCTACTTCTAATTAGCGCAACCTATTTACTATTTCATCACTACTTCCTGGTAACACTCAGACTTACTTATCTACTAATAACTCAATTTTATTGTAGCCCAAACCACTATACCCACTTCTAATTAGCACAACCTAATACTATTCCATCTCTGTTAACACCAGACTTACTATCTACTAATACCTCACTTTATTGAGTTCTTTAAACTACTATACCTACTTCTAATTAGCACAACCCAATTACCATTCCATCACTACTCTCTGTTAACACTCAGACTTACTTATCTACTATACCCCCACTTTATTGTACCCCTTAAACTACTATACCTACTTCTAATTAGCAACCCAATTACTATTCCATCACTACTTCTCTGTTAACACCTCAGACTTACTTATCTACTCAAATACCCCACTTTTATTGTAATTTTCCAAACTACTATACCTACTTCTAATAGCACAACCTAATTACTATTCCATCACCACTTCTCTGTTAACACTCAGACTTACTCATCTACTAATACCTCACTTTGTTGTACTTCTTAAACTACTATACCTACTTCTAATTAGCACAACCTAATTCTATTCCATCACTACTCTCTGTTAAGACCCAGACTTACTTATCTACTAACACCTCACTTTATTGTACTTTAAACTACTATACCTACTTCTAATTAGCACAACCTAATTACTATTCCATCACTTCTTCTCTGTTAACACTCAGACTTACTTATCTACTAATAACTCACTTTATTGTACTTCTTAAACTACTATACCTACTTCTAATTTGTGCAACCTAATTACTATTCCATCACTACTTCTCTGTTAACACTCAGACTTACTTATCTACTGAAATACCTCACTTTATTGTACTTCTTAAACTACTAACCTACTTCTAATTAGCACAACCTAATTACTATTCCATCACCACTTCTCTGTTAACACCAGACTTGCATAGCCACTAATAACCCACTTTATTGTACTTCTTAAACTACTATACCTACTTCTATCCAGCACAAACCAAATCACTATTCCATCACTACTTCTGTTAACACTCAGACTTACTTATCTCCCAATACATCACTTTTTATCTCACTTCTTAAACTACTATACCTAATTCAAATTAGCACAACCTAATTACTATTCCATCACTACTTCTCTGTTAACACTCAGACTTACTTATCTACTAATACCTCCTTTATTGTGCTTTACACTACAAAACCTACTTCTAATTAGCACAACCTAATTACTATTCCATCACTGCTTCTCTGTTAACACTCAGACTTATTTATCTACTAATACCTCACTCTTATTGTGCTTTAAAACTACTATACCTACTTCTAATTAGCACAACCTAATTCACTATTCCATCACCGCTTCTCTGTTAACACTCAGACTTATCTACTAACACCTCACTGTATTGTACCTCTAAAACTACTATACCTACTTCTAATTAGCACAAACTAATTACTATTCCATCACTACTTCTCTGTTAACACTCAGACTTACTTATCTACTCTAATACTTCACTTTATTGTACTTCTTAAACTACTATACCTACTTCTAATTAGCACAACCTAATTACTATTCCATCACTACTTCTCTGTTAACACTCAGACTTACTTATCTACTAATACCTCACTTTATTGTACTTCTTAAACTACTATACCTGCTTTTAATTAGCACAACCTAATTACTATTCCATCACTACTTCTCTGTTAACACTCAGACTTACTTATCTACTCTAATACCTCAGTTTATTGTACTTCATAAACTACTTTACATACTTCTAATTAGCACAAATTACTATTCCATCACTACATCTCTGTTAACACTCAGACTTACTTATCTACTAATACCTCACTTTATTGTACTTCTTAAACTACTATACCTACTTCTAATTAGCACAACCTAATTACTATTCCATCACTACTTCTCTGTTAACACTCAGACGTACTTATCTACTCTAATACTTCACTTTATTGTACTTCTTAAACTACTATACATACTTCTAATTAGCACAACCTAATTACTATTACTACTTCTAATTAGCACAACCTAATTGCTATTCCATCACTGCTTCTCTGTTAACTCTCAGACTTACTTATCTACTAATATACGGACGGTGCAGTGGTGCAGTGGTAGCATTGTCGCCTCACAGCAAGAGGTTCCCTGGTTCGATTCTCGGCTGGGGTGCTTTCTGTGAGGAGTCTGCATGTCCTTGCTGCGTTCGTGTGGGTTTCCTCCAGGTGCTCCAGTTTCCTCCCACGTTACAAAGACATGCATCTGGAGCCTTTCTCCCTGGACCTCCTCTGAAAATTGCCTTTGTTCCAAGTCGGACTTTCCCGGTTAACAAATGATAAATAAATAAAACTATTCCATCACTTCTTCTCTGTTAACACTCAGACTTACTTATTTACTAATACCGCACTTTATTGTACTTCTTACATTACAAAACCTACTTCTAATTAGCACAACCTAATTACTATTCCATCACTGCTTCTCTGTTAACACTCAGACTTATTTATCTACTAATACTTCACTTTATTG
Organism: Protopterus annectens; assembly: GCF_019279795.1. NCBI lineage: Eukaryota > Metazoa > Chordata > Ceratodontiformes > Protopteridae > Protopterus > Protopterus annectens. Next base: position 54,451,181 of record NC_056732.1, read on the forward strand.
TACTTCTTAAACTAATATACCTACTTCTAATTAGCACAAACTAATTACTACTCCATCACTACTTCTCTGTTAACATTCAGACTTACTTATCTACTCTAATACTTCACTTTATTGTACTTCTTAAACTACTATACCAACTTCTAATTAGCATACCCTAATTACTATTCCTTCACTACTTCTCTGTTAACACTCAGACTTACTTAGCTACTAATAACTCACTTTATTGTACTTCTTAAACTACTATACCTACTTCTATCTAGCACAACCAAATTACTATTCCATCACTACTTCTCTGTTAACACTCAGACTTACTTATCTCCTAATACACCTTATGGATTCTACAAACCACTATACCTAATCCAAATTCACAACCCAATTCATTCCATCACTGCTTCTGTGACTTCTGTCATCTGCATGTCCTCACTTTACTGCTTGTGTGAACCACAAAACTCCACTTGCTCCAGTTAGCTCAACCTAATTACAATTCCATGCATATGGAGCCTTCTCTGTTAACACCAGACTTATTTATCTACTAACACCTCACTTTGTTCCTTAAACTACTATACCTACTTCTGGTTGATAAAGCCCAATTACTATGCCATCACTACTTCTCTGTTAACACTCAGACTTACTTATTTACTAATACTCACTTTATTGTACTTCTTGCACTACAAAACCTATTGCTTCTAATTAGCACAACCTAATTACTATACCATCACTGCTTCTCTGTTAACACTCAGACTTATTTATCTACTAATACCTCACACTTCTTAAAACTATTCCATCAACTACTATACCTACTTCTAATTAGCACAGCCCAATTACTATTCCATCACTACTTCTCTGTTAACACTCAGACTTACTAATCTGCTAATACCTCACTTCTACTGTACTCCAAACTACTATAAGCCCACTTCTAATTAGCACAACCTAATTATTATTCCATCACTACTTCTCTGTTAACACTCAGACTTACTTATCTACTAATGCCTCACTCTTATTGTACTTCTTAAACTACTATAACTAATTATAATTAGCACATCCCATTTATTATTCCATCACTACTTCTCTGTTAACACCTCAGACTTACTTATCTACTAATACCTCACTTCTATTGTACTTTTAAACTACTATTCAATTCTAATTAGTACAACCTAATTACTATTCCATCACTACTTCTCTGTTAGCACTTACTTATCTTCTAATACCTCACTTTTTTGTACCTCTTTAACTACTATACCTACTTCTAATTACTACAACCTAATTACTATTCCATCACTTCTCTGTTAACACTCAAACTTACTTATCTACTCTAATACCTCACTTTACTGTACTTCTACTTCTAATTAGCGCACCCTAATTACTATTCCATCACCTCTTCTCCGTTAACACTCAGACTTACTTATCTACTATTACCTCACTTTATTGTTCTTCTTCAACCACTATACCTACTTCTAATTAGCACAACCTAATTACACTTCTTTGTTAACACTCAGACTTACTTATCTACTCCAATACTTCACTTTATTTTACTTCTTAAACTACTATACCTACTTCTAATTAGCACAACCAAATTACTATTCCATCACTACTTCTCTGTTAACACTCAGACTTACTTATCTACTAATACCTCACTTTATTGTACTTCTTAAACTACTATACCTACTTCTAATTAGCATAACCTAAATACTATTTCATCACTGCTTCTCTGTTAACCCTCAGACTTACTTAAATCTAATACCTCACTTTATTATACCTTTTAAACTACTATACCTACTTATAATTAGCACAACCTAATTACTATTCCATCACTACTTCTCTGTTAACACTCAGACTTACTTATCTACTCTAATACTTCACTTTATTGTACTTCTTAAACTACTATACCTACTTCTAATTAGCACAACCTAATTACTATTCCATCACTACTTCTCTGTTAACACTCAGACTTACTTATCTACTAATACCTCACTTTATTGTACTTCTTAAACTACTATACCTACTTTTAATTAGCACAACCTAATTACTATTCCATCACTACTTCTCTGTTAACACTCAGACTTACTTATCTACTCTAATACCTCAGTTTATTGTACTTCATAAACTACTTTACATACTTCTAATTAGCACAAATTACTATTCCATCACTACATCTCTGTTAACACTCAGACTTACTTATCTACTAATACCTCACTTTATTGTACTTCTTAAACTACTATACCTACTTTTAATTAGCACAACCTAATTACTATTCCATCACTACTTCTCTGTTAACACTCAGACGTACTTATCTACTCTAATACCTCACTTTATTGTACTTCTTAAACCTATACATACTTCTAATTAGCACAACCTAATTACTATTACTACTTCTAATTAGCACAACCTAATTGCTATTCCATCACTGCTTCTCTGTTAACTCTCAGACTTACTTATCTACTAATATATGGATGGTGCAGTGGTGCAGTGGTAGCATTGTCGCCTCACAGCAAGAGGTTTCCTTGGTTCGATTTTCAGCTGGGGTGTCCTCTGTGTGGAGTCTGCATGTCCTCCCTGCGTTCGTGTGGGTTTGCTCCAGTTTCCTCCCACGTTACAAAGACATGCATCTGGAGCCTTTCTCCCTGGGCCTACTCTGAAAATTGGCTTTGTTCCAAGTCGGACTTTCCCAGTTAACAAATGATAAATAAATAAAATAAAACTATTCCATTTTTTCTTCTCTGTTAACACTCAGACTTACTTATTTACTAATACCTCACTTTATTGTACTTCTTACACTGCAATACCTACTTCTAATTAGCAAAACCTAATTACTATTCCATCACTGCTTCTCTGTTAACACTCGGACTTATGTATCTACTAATACTTCACTTTATTGTACTTCTTAAACTAATATACCTACTTCTGATTAGCACAAACTAATTACTATTCCATCACTACTTATCTGTTAACATTCAGACTTACTTATCTACTGTAATACTTCACTTTATTGTACTTCTTAAACTACTATACCTACTTCTAATTAGCATACCCTAATTACTATTCCATCACTACTTCTCTGTTAACACTCAGACTTACTCAGCTACTAATAACTCACTTTATTGTACTTCTTAAACTACTATACCTACTTCTATCTAGCACAACCTAATTACAATTCCATCACTACTTCTCTGTTAACACTCAGACTTACTTATCTACTAATAACTCACTTTATTGTACTTCTTAAACTACTATACCTACTTCTAATTAGTGCAACCTAATTACTATTCCATCACTACTTCTCTGTTAACACTCAGACTTACTTATCTACTTTAATACCTCACTTTATTGTACTTCTTAAACTACTATATCTACTTCTAATTAGCACAACCTAATTACTATTCCATCACTTCTTCTCTGTTAACTCTCAGACTTACTTATCTACTAATACCTCACTTTATTATACTTCTTAAACTACTATACCTACTTCTAATTAGCACAACCTAATTACTATTCCATCACTACTTCTCTGTTAACACTCAGACTTACTTATCTACAAATACCTCACTTTATTGTACTTCTTAAACTACTATACCTACTTCTAATTAGGACAACTTAATTACTATTCCATCACTACTTCTCTGTTAACACTAAGACTTACTTATCTACTAATACCTCACTTTATTGCACTTCTTACACTACAAAACCTACTTCTAATTAGCACATCCTAATTACTATTCCATCACTGCTTCTCTGTTAACACTCAGACTTACTTATCTACTCTAATACTTCACTTTATTGTACTTCTTAAACTACTATACCTACTTCTAATTAGCACAACCTAATTACTATTCCATCACTACTTCTCTGTTAACACTCAGACTTACTTATCTACTCTAATACCTCAGTTTATTGTACTTCATAAACTACTTTACATACTTCTAATTAGCACAAATTACTATTCCATCACTACATCTCTGTTAACACTCAGACTTACTTATCTACTAATACCTCACTTTATTGTACTTCTTAAACTACTATACCTACTTCTAATTAGCACAACCTAATTACTATTCCATCACTACTTCTCTGTTAACACTCAGACGTACTTATCTACTCTAATACTTCACTTTATTGTACTTCTTAAACTACTATACATACTTCTAATTAGCACAACCTAATTACTATTACTACTTCTAATTAGCACAACCTAATTGCTATTCCATCACTGCTTTTCTGTTAACTTTCAGACTTACTTATCTACTAATATATGGATGGTGCAGTGGTGCAGTGGTAGCATTGTCGCCTCACAGCAAGAGGTTCCCTGGTTCGATTCTCAGCTGGGGTGCCTTCTGTGAGGAGTCTGCATGTCCTTGCTGCATTCGTGTGGGTTTCCTCCCACGTTACAAAGACATGCATCTGGAGCCTTTCTCCCTGGACCTCCTCTGAAAATTGGCTTTGTTCCAAGTCAGACTTTCCCGGTTAACAAATGATAAATAAATAAAACTATTCCATCACTTCTTCTCTGTTAACACTCAGATTTACTAATACCGCACTTTATTGTACTTCTTACATTACAAAACCTACTTCTAATTAGCACAACCTAATTACTATTCCATCACTGCTTCTCTGTTAACACTCAGACTTATTTATCTACTAATACTTCACTTTATTGTACTTCTTAAACTAATATACCTACTTCTAATTAGCACAAACTATATACTACTCCATCACTACTTATCTGTTAACATTCAGACTTACTTATCTACTCTAATACTTCACTTTATTGTACTTCTTAAACTACTATACCAACTTCTAATTAGCATACCCTAATTACTATTCCATCACTACTTCTCTGTTAACACTCAGACTTACTTAGCTACTAATAACTCACTTTATTGTACTTCTTAAACTACTATACCTACTTCTATCTAGCACAACCTAATTACTATTCCATCACTACTTCTCTGTTAATTCTGGAGGAAATTCACACAAACGCAAGGAGGACATGCAGACTCCACACAGAAGGCACTTCTATCTTGCACAACCTAATTACTATTCCATCACTACTTCTCTGTTAACTCTCAGACTTACTTATCTACTAATATATGGATGGTGCAGTGGTGCAGTGGTAGTGTTGTCGCCTCACAGCAAGAGGTTCCCTGGTTCGATTCTCAGCTGGTGTGCCTTCTGTGTGGAGTCTGCATGTCCTCCTTGCGTTTGTGTGAATTTTCTCCAGGTGCTCCAGTTTCCTCCCACATTACAAAGACATGCATATGGAGCCTTTCTGCCCAGGCCTCCGCTGAAAATTGGCTTTGTTCCAAGTCGGACTTTCCCGGTTGATAAATAAAATAAAACTATTCCATCACTTCTTCTCTTTTAACACTCAGACTTACTTATTTACTAATACCTCACTTTATTGTACTTCTTACACTACAAAACCTACTTCTAATTAGCACAACCTAATATCTATTCCATCACTGCTTCTCTGTTAACACTCAGACTTATTTATCTACTAATACCTCACTTTATTGTACTTCTTAAACTACTATACCTACTTCTAATTAGCACATCCTAATTACTATTCCATCACTATTTCTCTGTTAACACTCAGACTTACTTATGTACTCTAATACCTCACTTTATTGTACTTCTTAAACTACTATAAGTACTTCTAATTAGCCCAACCTAATTACTATACCATCACTACTTCTCTGTTAACACTCAGGCTTACTTATCTGCTAATACCTCACTTTACTGTACTTCTTAAACTACTATACCTACTTCTAATTAGCACAACCTAATTACTATTCCATCACAACTGCTCTGTTAACACTCAGACTTACTTATCTACCCTAATACCTCACTTTATTGTGCTTCTTAAACTACTATACCTACTTCTAATTAGTACAACCTAATTACTATTCCATCACTACTTCTCTCTTAACATTCAGACTTACTTATCTAATACCTCAATTTATTGTACTTCTTAAACTACAATACCTAATTCTAATTAGCACAACCTAATTACTATTCCATCAATACTTCTCTGTTAACACTCAGACATACTTATCTACTAATACCTCACTTTATTGTACTTCTTAAACTACTATTCCTACTTCTAATTAGCACAACCTAATTACTATTCCATCACTACTTCTCTGTTAACACTCAGACTTACTTATCTACTAATATCTCACTTTATTGTACTTCTTAAACTACTATACCTACTTCTATCTAGCACAACCTAATTACTATTCTACTAATACCTCACTTTATTGTACTTCTTACACTACAAAACCTACTTCTAATTAGCACAACCTAATTACTATTCCATCACTGCTTCTCTGTTAACACTCAGACTTACTTATCTACTCTAATACTTCACTTTATTGTACTTCTTAAACTACTATACCTACTTCTAATTAGCACAACCTAATTACTATTCCATCACTACTTCTCTGTTAACACTCAGACTTACTTATCTACTAATACCTCACTTTATTCTACTTCTTTAACTACTATACCTACTTCTAATTAGCACAATCTAATTACTATTACTACTTCTTATTAGCACAACCTAAATACTATTCCACACTGCTTCTCTGTTAACTCTCAGACTTACTTATCTACTAATATATGGATGGTGCAGTGGTAGCGTTGTTGCCTCGCAGGAAGAAGTTCCCCGGTTCGATTCTCGGCTAGGGTGCCTTCTGTGTGGAGTCTGCATGTCCTCCCTGCATTCGTGTGGATTTCCTCCCACGTTTCAAAGACATGCATATGGAGCCTTTCTCCCAGGGCCTCCACTGAAAATTGGCTTTGTTCCAAGTCGGACTTTCCCAGTTGATAAATAAAAGAAAACTATTCCATCACTTCTTCTGTTTTAACACTCAGACTTACTTATTTACTAATACCTCACTTTATTGTACTTCTTACACTACAAAACCTACTTCTAATTAGCACAACCTAATTACTATTCCATCACTGCTTCTCTGTTAACACTCAGACTTATTTATCTACTAATACCTCACTTTATTGTACTTCTTAAACTACTATACCTACTTCTAATTAGCACATCCTAATTACTATTCCATCACTATTTCTCTGTTAACACTCAGATTTACTTATCTACTCTAATACCTCACTTTATTGTACTTCTTAAACTACTATAAGTACTTCTAATTAGCACAACCTAATTACTATACCATCACTACTTCTCTGTTAAAACTCAGGCTTACTTATCTACTAATACCTCACTTTACTGTACTTCTTAAACTACTATACCTACTTCTAATTAGCACAACCTAATTACTATTCCATCACTACTTCTCTGTTAACACTCAGACTTACTTATCTACCCTAATACCTCACTTTATTGTGCTTCTTAAACTACTATACCTACTTCTAATTAGTACAACCTAATTACTATTCCATCACTACTTCTCTCTTAACATTCAGACTTACTTATCTAATACCTCAATTTATTGTACTTCTTAAACTACAATACCTAATTCTAATTAGCACAACCTAATTACTATTCCATCAATACTTCTCTGTTAACACTCAGACTTACTTATCTACTAATACCTCACTTTATTGTACTTCTTAAACTACTATTCCTACTTCTAATTAGCACAACCTAATTACTATTCCATCAGTACTTCTCTGTTAACACTCAGACTTACTTATCTACTAATACCTCACTTTATTGTACTTCTTAAACTACTATACCTACTTCTAATTGGCACAACCTAATTACTATTCCATCACTACTTCTCTGTTAACACTCAGACTTACTTATCTACTTAATGCCTCACTTTATTGTACTTCTTAATCTACTATACCTACTTCTAATTAGCATACCCTAATTACTATTCCATCACTTCTTCTCTGTTAACACTCAGACACTTATCTCTACTAAGACCTCACTTTATTTTACTTCTTAAACTACTATACCTACTTCTAATTAGCACAAACTAATTACTGTTCCATCACTACTACTCTGTTAACATTCAGACTTACTTATCTACTAATACCTCACTTTATTATAGTGCTACTATACCTACTTCTAATTAGCACAACCTAATTACTATTCCATCACTACTTCTCTGCTAACACTCAGACTTACTTATCTACCCTAATACCTCACTTTATTGTACTTCTTAAACTACTATACCTACTTCTAATTAGCACAACCTAATTACTATTCCATCACTACTTCTCTGTTAACACTCTGACTTACTTAATCTACTAATAACTCACTTTATTGTACTTCTTAAACTACTATACCTACTTCTAATTAGCACAACCTAATTAGTATTCCATCACTACTTCTCTATTAACACTCAGACTTATTTATCTACTAATACCTCACTTTATTGTACTTCTTAAACTACTATACCTACTTCTAATTAGCACAAACTAATTACTATTCCATCACTACTTCTCTGTTAACACTCAGACTTACTTATCTACCCTAATACCTCACTTTATTGTACTTCTTAAACTGCTATACCTACTTCTAATTAGCACAACCTAATTACTATTCCATCACTATTTCTCTGTTAACACTCTGACTTACTTAATCTACTAATAACTCACTTTATTGTACTTCTTAAACTACTATACCTACTTCTAATTAGCACAACCTAATTAGTATTCCATCACTACTTCTCTATTAACACTCAGACTTATTTATCTACTAATACCTCACTTTATTGTACTTCTTAAACTACTATACCTACTTCTAATTAGCACAACCTAATTACTATACCATCACTACTTCTCTGTTAACACTCAGGCTTACTTATCTGCTAATGCCTCACTTTACTGTACTTCTTAAACTACTATACCTACTTCTAATTAGCACAGCTTAATTACTATTCCATCACTACTTCTCTGTTAACACTCAGACTTACTTATCTACCCTAATACCTCACTTTATTGTACTTCTTAAACTACTATACCTACTTCTAATTAGAAAAAACATTACATCTCAATTAACTTATTTAAATATCATTCAAAACAATCATGTGATCCAAAATAGCCAATGCCAGCTTAAAACTTTTTTATAAAAACGTCACATATAAAATTAAAAAATAAAAACTATAAAATTTACTCTTGGTCATTTTGGGGAAAACATCAACTTTTTGGACTTACATTTGAAATTGAATAACGACAGGACAAGTTTTGAAAGTAGCATTTATAGAAAGTCTACCTTTGTAAACCAATATCTACACCACAATAGTTTACATCCTGATTTTATGAAGCATGGTGTGGTTAAAGGACAATTTATTAGATTGAGTAGACTGACTAGTAGGGATGACATGTTTTTTGAAGAAGCACACAAACTTACTATTTTTTTCTTGGACAGGGGTTACGATATTATTTGGCTTGAAAATATTCTAAGGGAGGTATTAGTCTTAAGGACTAATAAAGCATGTCCCATTTTACTTAAAATTTCAACAGATTTTAGGACAATGTACAACACTAACACCAAGGAAGGTAGAGCCTATGGATTAGCATTTCCCATTCCCATTGTTAATGAGATGGTTATTATTAAGAACACTATCCTCAACAATTGGAAAGTGATATTAGGTAATCACGATTTGAGTAACATCATAGGTAAGGTTCCAACATTCACATATAAAAAAATCACTAATTTAAAGAGTATTTTAGAGAACTGTGGACAACGGTTGAAGCTACTAATTATGGTACACTCCCTTGTAACTGTTGCAAACAATGCAGATACATATCGGGCTGTAACACAGTATCTTTGGAAACCTTTGACAAAATTATAGATAGTAAAGGGCATTTTACTTGTAAAACACATAATGTAGTTTATATTGCTTTATGTGATTCATGTGAACATTTCTATATAGGGAAAACTATCAGGACTTTGAATAGATGCATTTATGAACACATTTTAGCCATAAAGAAAAAAGACATGTCAAATGCACTGGCAAAACATGCTGCATCATGTAAGGATTTCAAAAAATTTAGATTTTCAGTACTTGAGAAAGTTGATGATGATTTGTTTTCAGGAAATTTTAAGGTTAAATTAGAATGTAAAGAAGCATTGTGACAGATTAAGCTCAATGCAGACCAGCCACCTGGGTTAAATGATGTTATTAACATAAAGTGTTTTTTACAAGCACAGAAATTATAATCAGTGTATTTTACGATTTTTCATTATCTATGATAGTAAGATATATGTAAATCTCTTATTTAAGTATGTAAAAAGAAAGATTTTATATGTGACGTTTTTATAAAAAAGTTTTAAGCTGACATTGGCTATTTTGGATCACATGATTGTTTTGAATGGTATTTAAATAAGTTAATTGAGATGTAATGGTTTTTCTGAAGAAGTTCATGGTCATTAAAATTGAACGAAATGCGTAAATATTACTCTCTGGCTTCTTCCTGTGGTGTTGTTTCAAGTCTGGCTTTCAATTTATTTGGTTTTGGTGTGTGTGTGTATTTTAAAGTTTTATACTTCTAATTAGCACAACCTAATTACTATTCCATCACTACTTCTCTGTTAACACTACAACTTACTTATCTACACTAATACCTCACTCTGTTGTATTTCTTAAATTATTCCTACCTGTCTTATACACCTTCTATCTGTAAATTCTCAATGCAGTGCTTTACAGTAACGTTTGTGAATATTAATAAAACTATTGCATTGACTAATATGCTATACATTCACTGAAACTGTATTATAAAGTGTGTTATTATAAAATATTCATTACTTTAAATATGATACCGGGGATCTTTTCTACTAGGCCTCCACACCTGTAGCCAGATGGACTTCATGCTAAATAAATAAATAAAAAAATAAATAATAAATCTTATCTTAGCCAGGGTTCAGTTATGACCATGATATGAGGGAAGTGGAAAAAAAAAGAATAGGAGAAGTTCCCCAATGCCAGGAACAAATATTTCCCAAGTCACTATGAATACCACCTCAGTTTTTTTCTAAAAAAAGGACACTGGCCTAGTGGAACTCACCCAGTCAAAGAAAAAAAAGAAAAAACATTTATCAGTAAAAAGTGTCTGATGTTACCTGTCCACAACTTGATGGACCATGCTTGAATTTTAGCAGATAATGTGTTGTATAGCTTCTGTATGTTATTTATAATATTTTGATCAACATTGTTTCAGTTGTTAAAACTGTTTATCAATATTAATCCCCTTTAATATTCAGAAAGGCGTAGTTCGATGCAGTAGCCTTAGATTGGAAGGATTCTGCATTAGGCTGAGCATTTTGGATTCAGAGATCACTCAACCAGTAAGATTTCCCCTCTCAGGGACCTTGGCACAGACAATGGACTCAAAAGGGAAACAAGATGCTAATGAGACAGTCAGAAGTGGCTAATGTTAATTGGATATGTGCTGTCCTGCAGAAATATCCATGGCTCCCAATTAGCTCAGATGTATTCCTCATCTCAGTAAACTTTTACACTGTGAAGAAGTGACCACAGTAAGATCACCGTGGTCATCCATTACTTCGTGTTGTAAGGAGTGACCACAGTAAGATCACTGTGGTCATCCGTTACCTCGTGTTGTAAGGAGTGACCACAGTAAGATCACTGTGGTCATCCATTACCTTCTGAAGGAGTGACCACAGTAGGATCACTGCGGTCATCCATTACCTCGTGTTGTAAGGAGTGACCACAGTAAGATCACCGTGGTCATCCATTACCTCGTGTTGTAAGGAGTGACCAAAGTAAGATCACCGTGGTCATCCATTACCTCGTGTTGTAAGGAGTGACCACATTAAGATCACTGTGGTCATCCATTACCTCTTGTTGTAAGGAGTGACCAAAGTAAGATCACCGTGGTCATCCATTACCTTGTGTTGTAAGGAGTGACCAAAGTAAGATCACTGTGGTCATCCATTACCTTGTGCTGTAAGGAGTGACCACAATAAGATCACTGTGGTCATCCATTAACTCATGTTGTAAGGAGTGACCACAGTAAGATCACTGTGGTCATCCATTACCTCGTGTTGTAAGGAGTGACCACAGTAAGATCACTGTGGTCATCCATTACCTCATGTTGTAAGGAGTGACCAAAGTAAGATCACTGTGGTCATCCATTACCTTGTGCTGTAAGGAGTGACCACAATAAGATCACTGTGGTCATTCATTACCTCATGTTGTAAGGAGTGACCACAGTATGATCAGTGTGGTCATCCATTACCTCATGTAAGGAGTGACCACAGTAAGATCACTGTGGTCATCCATTACCTCGTGTTGTAAGGAGTGACCACAGTAAGATCACTGTGGTCATCCATTACCTTGTGCTGTAAGGAGTGACCAGAATAAGATCACTGTGGTCATTCATTACCTCATTTTGTAAGGAGTGACCACAGTAAGATCAGTGTGGTTATCTATTACCTCGTGTTGTAAGGAGTGACCACAGTATGATCACTGTGGTCATCCATTACCTCGTGTTGTAAGGAGTGACCACAGTAAGATCACTGTGGTCATCCATTACCTTGTGCTGTAAGGAGTGACCACAATAAGATCACTGTGGTCATCCATTACCTTGTGCTGTAAGGAGTGACCAGAATAAGATCACTGTGGTCATTCATTACCTCATTTTGTAAGGAGTGACCACAGTAAGATCAGTGTGGTTATCTATTACCTCGTGTTGTAAGGAGTGACCACAGTATGATCAGTGTGGTCATCCATTACCTCATGTAAGGAGTGACCACAGTAAGATCACTGTGGTCATCCATTACCTTCTGAAGGAGTGACCACAGTAGGATCACTGCGGTCATCCATTACCTCGTGTTGTAAGGAGTGACCACAGTAAGATCACTGTGGTCATCCATTACCTTGTGCTGTAAGGAGTGACCACAATAAGATCACTGTGGTCATTCATTACCTCATTTTGTAAGGAGTGACCACAGTAAGATCAGTGTGGTTATCCATTACCTCGTGTTGTAAGGAGTGACCACAGTATGATCAGTGTGGTCATCCATTACCTCATGTAAGGAGTGACCACAGTAAGATCACTGTGGTCATCCATTACCTTGTGAAGGAGTGACCACAGTAAGATCACTGTGGTCATCCATTACCTTGTGGTGTAAGGAGTGTCCAAAGTAAGATCACTGTGGTCATCCATTACCTTGTGTTGTAAGGAGTGACCACAGTAAGATCACTGTGGTCATCCATTACCTCATGTTGTAAGGAGTGACCACAGTAAGATCACTGCGGTCATCCGTTACCTTGTGTTGTAAGGAGTGACCACAGTAAGATCACTGCGGTCATCCATTACCTCATGTTGTAAGGAGTGACCACAGCAAGATCACTGTGGTCATCAATTACCTCATGTTGTAAGGAGTGACCACAGTAAGACCACTGTGGTCATCCATTATCTTGTGAAGGAGTGACCACAGTAAGATCACTGTGGTCATCCATTACCTCGTGTTGTGATGGTAACTTCAGTGAATATGTGAGGTGGAAGGTGTGCTCGTGTGTTTGTCTGTGTAGAGATGTGTGTGCGTGTCCATTAGGGCATAAGTGAGGCTGCATGAGTGAATGTGTGTGTGTGTGTGTGTGTGTGTGTGTGTGTGTGTGTGTGTGTGTGTGTGTGTGTATGAGTGTATGCATTTGCACGTGTCTGAATGTGTGTGTGTGTGTGTGTGTGTGTGTGTGTGTGTGTGTGTGTGTGTGTGTGTGTGTGTGCATGTGTGTGTGTGTGCGCATATGGCTTAGTGTTTCTGTGACCATGATTGAGAATGGGTGGCCTGGCTGTCAATGAATGGGTGAGTGTATGTGACTGTATTATGGTGTAAATGAATGTCTGGGAGTGTGTGTGTGTGTGTGTGCGTGTGTGTGTTTGCGTGTGTGTGCGTGTGTGTGTGTGTGTGGTTGTATGCATTTGCATGTGTCTGAATGCGTGTGTGTGTGTGTGTGTGTGTGTGTGTGTGTGTGTGTGTGTGTGTGTGTGTGTGTGTGTGTGGGTATGGGTGTATGTATTTGCACATGTGTCTGAATGCATGTGTGTGTGTGTGTGTGTGTGTGTGTGTGTGTGTGTGTGTGTGCGCATATGGCTTAGTGTTTCTGTGACCATGATTGAGAATGGGTGGCCTGGCTGTCAATGAACGGGTGAGTGTATGTGACTGTATTATGGTGTAAATGAATGTCTGGGAGTGTGTGTGTGTGTGTGTGTGTGTGTGTGTGTGTGTGTGTGTGTGTGTGTGTGTGTGTGTGTGTGTGTGTGTGTGTGTGTGTGTGTGTGTGCGCGCGTGTGTGCATGTTTGTTTGGGTACGAGTGTATGTGTGCATTTGCATGTGTGTTCTGAATGTGTGTGTCTGTGAAACTGTGTTTGTGTATGTACATATGGGAAGTGCCTTTCTGAACACAATGCATGGGTGTCTGGGAAGAACCCTTTTGTGATCAGATCTGAGAGTGCTAATGTTCAATTCACAGACGTGGTTACATGCAGATAATGACTCTGTCTCGTATGTGTCCTGTCCATAGGTTCATACTAGGCTATCTGCCCTAGAGCATTTATAAGCCTAGCCAGAGTGTGTTTGGCTTTCGCCACCCATTTTAAATTAATTTTGCTATGCCTTTTTTTGAGGTTAGTATACTGTGCCTCTGTCTAACAGTGACACAGAAGTGATAGCTGGGGTAAACCTACGATCTCCCATCCACTCATCAAGATTCCTCTTGAAGAGAGTCAATGTGGGACTCTGCCTAACCTGGACTGGGATTTTATTCCAGAGTGAAGGGAGCCTCTGGGTTATGAATCTGTCCCTCCAGCATGTCCTATTTATTTCAGTGTCGAGGTTCAAGTCTCTTGGCTCGATGGGATTTGGATTTTCTGAGGTGCAGCATGTCCATTAATTCCGGGTTGGACATGGCTTTATCGTCAGGCACAGATCGCCTCTGAGCAGGCGGTATGCCACTGAGTAGAGCTGGAGTTTCTTTAACCGGGCAGCATATGGCATCTGTTTGAGCCCTTTGATCCTCTTGGTGAGGTACTTTTGGGGTCTTTCAGTTGCTGCAGGTGTCTGGTAAGGTACATCCCAAAGGGGCATTGTACTCAATTATGGGCCTGATGAGGGATGAGTAAAGAGGCACGATGACCTCCCTGATCTAGATGTGAATCCCTTCATGATTAGGTGGGCTATATAAAATGTTTTTCTAACCACTTTGGCCACGTGGTTGTCAAATGAGAGATTGTTATCAACTTGGGTCCCCAGGTCCCTAATGACTTCTTCTGTACTTAATGGATTACCACCTATGTGGTAATTTGTGGGCACTTTGTTTTTGCCAAAGGGGATGACTATACACTTTTTGGCGTTTAGCTTGAGGCCATGGCTCTGGCACCAGTTGTCTGTTTCTATGTGGCCCTTTTGGAGGATGCTTGTGTCGGCTGGAGAGTTGATTATGGCACCCAGTTTGCAGTCATCTGCGAACTTGGTCAGCCACAGTCCTTCCGTGTTGGCCTGTACTGCCAAGAAATATATACTGAACAAGAGAGGTCCCAGGACTGAGCCTTGTGGGATGCCACTTGTAACTGGTTTGGAGTCTGACATGGCTCTAGCAATTCTAACCATGTGGGTTCTGTCCTTGAGCCAGTTTGCAACCCATCTAGTGACATAGGGGTTTATATTTAAGCTGGTGAGCTTATCTATAATGCCCGAATGGGGTATTGTATCGAAGGCTTTGCGTCCAGGTAGGCTGTGTGGACCACCTTCCCCTCGTCAATGGCCTTGGTGACTGTTTCAAAGAAATCGACCAGGTTTAAGAGGCAGGATCTGCCCTTAACAAAGCCAAACTGGGTAGGATCCAGTGTCTGTAGGTCCCCAATATCTTTATTTATGAGGTCCATGATGATCCTTTCCATAGCTTTGCAGACCAAGCTAGTCAGGCTTATGGGCGATAGTTTCCAGGATCCGTTGAGGCACCACCTTTGTGGAGAGGGACCACTGTTGCTGTCGCCACTCTTTGGGTACATATCCTGTAGTAAGGCTAAGATTGAACAGTAGTTTTATGTTTGGGTTTAGCTCTTCTTGGAGTTCATGTAGGGGCAGCCGGGACATCATCTGGTCCCATTGATGCTGTGTTTTTGCTTTGGAGAGGCGGCTCTTACCTGAGCATCTGAGATGTCAGGGGCACTCTGTTGGGATAGATATTTGCTCTTTTGGTGGGGATGGGGGGGGAGAAGTTTGCACTGAACCTGTCAGCTAGGATGTTGGCAATGTCTGTGGGCTCGGTGTATTTTTTGTCATTTTGGACTAATTCTGAGCATATCTGGGAATTCCCACTCAGGTTCCTAACATAACTAAAGCCTTGTGATTATCCTTAGTGTCCTGTGCAATTTTTCTCTCGAAGCTGGCCTTAGATGATTTTATGAGTGCACGTAGTTTTTTGCTAATACTGATCAGAGATGCCTTCCCTTTTTGGGATTTTGCTCTATCATGTAGTAGCTTCCTCCTTCTATTGTATAGTTTGTTTATGGCTGGGGTCCACCAGACAGGACGTCTGCCTTTGGAGGATTGGGTCTTGGTTTTATTTGGGATTGCATGATCCATGCATTCCTGAAGGTGTTCATAGAATGCATTTATAAAGGATTCTGTGGTCTGGGCCGTATTTTCCACAGGCCGGGGCTGAAGGATTTCTCCTCGGTTTTGAGGCGTGTGAAATTTGCTTTAGAAGTTTTTCACTGTGGTTTTCTGGGCAGGGGGTGGGGTCGGGATGTAAATATCCAGTGAGATTAGTTTATGGTCTGATCTTACCAGTGGGGGATACACTTCTGGTCTGGAGCATAGTGTCCCCATGTTGGTGATGATCAGGTCAGTATGTTTTCCCCTCTTGTGGGAGTGGTAACAAGTTGTTCCATAGCATTTGAGTTTATAAATTCTAGGAACCTTTGGGCTAGGGTGTTGGAGCTAGAGTAATGCTCCCGGTCTATGTTTGGGTAGTTGAAGTCGCCCAATATAATGGTGTTTGGAGAGACCTTCATATTTTCCAGTATTCTCAGGAAGGCCGAGTGGGGTTCCTGTGTTTGGGAGGGTGGTCTGTAGCAGGCTATAAACTGGATGGCAGTTTTACCCACAGTTAGTTGCACATGGATAGTCTCTGATGCTTCGTGCTGTGCCACCAACCTGGAGGTGTGGGTATCTTTGATGACGAATATTGATACTCCCCCTCCTTTTGTGGTTCGGTCAGGTTTTGGGGCGAAAAGCATGGTATGAGGTATAACCTGGTAGTGCTGGGGTGCTCTCGGGAGCCTTGAACCAGGTTTCTGTTACTGCACAGATATCAATGTTCTCCATGCTAAGGAGAGTTTTGAGTGCGTGCATCTTGAGGTTTAGACTTCTGGCATTGAGTAGCATTACTCTTGGTTTCTTATCCTTGTTATACCTATGGAGTTGGGTTTGTCTTTTGAGCCTTGCCTAAAAGGCACTATAGGGGTAGCAAGAGCCTTTGCCAATATCTGAAAGCCTAGGGGTGACAGGTGCAAGCCGTCCCTAGCGAAACATCGTGGCTTGTCGAGCATGTCATCCCAGGCTGACAGGCATTGGATCCCCTTTGAATGACACCAACACTTAAGCCAATTGTTGAAATTGATCATCTTGTCTTCCTATTGTGGCATCATTCTTGGTGATGGTAAGATGCTACTCAAGGTCAGGGTCATACCGGCCTGGGCTACATGCGAGCTTCTCTATGTCTCTTTTCATGTAGTCCAGGGAGGTACGTCTCAGGTCATTCACACCAGCATGGACAATGACTGAGTCATATTTGTACTTGCCTTGGAGTGACCTGAGTGCTTGTGTTATGTGGCGGATCCTAGCACCCGACAGGCAGCTCACCGTGACCTTCTCCTTGTTCAGCCTGGTGAGCGGGACGTCAGTGTGCCTGATGATAGAGTCACCTATTACAAGTGTATCAGGTGTGTTGTTTAGCCTTAAAGGCTGTGACTGTTCGGCACACTGGCTTTGTGAGCTATGTGTTGCACGTGTTTTGTTTTGGGGTAGTGGTTGCTTGGGTGTCTGCTTTGGAGGTCTCTGCTGCTTAGGCAGATTTTTATTTAGAGCCTCCGAGTATGTTTTTGTGTGTTTATGTGTTTGGTTTGTTGTCATGGTAGGTCTATGTAAGACTGGAATTGTAGTGAGTGTGGTTTCCTTCTCCTCCTGACTGTTTACGCCAGTACTGAGTTGAGAGAGCTTAGCCTCCAGTTTGGCTATATGGTTGCATCTCTCACATGTGTTGGAATTTGTTGGGAGGAGGAGAGGGTTGTCTGTGTACATGAGGCAGTTGTAACATTGCCTCAAGATTCCCAGATTCACCAGCTGGACCGGAGAGGAGACTGACAACTGACCTTTGGACATGCTAGAATAGTACTGGGACTTCCTTTATAATTGTAAAAAGGGCCATTGGGGAACAAGGTACTCAAGGGGAGTTTGTGAGGGTGTAGTGCTTTTAATTTTTTTAGAGCTGACTTATATAATTGCTTTAGTGAGCAAGTGCCAGGTAACTTAAATGCAATGTGTTACAGGTAACTTAAATGCAAAAACGACAAACAGTAACTTTCTTTCAAGTGAAACAAGGAAATAAGTACAGTAAGCAATGCAGATATCACTAGGGATCCACAGAAGTGCTAAAAGGCGTTTTAGGTGGAATTAGCATTTCAGGGAAATAAACAAACAACAAGCATACAAACAAAGCTAGATTCAGCAGGCCTGGATCTAGTCTATGCTACAGCAAACAAGGTGTACCAATTTCAGTAAGAAACAGTTAGAATATGCAGGCACTATAAGCCTTTAACCAGAAATTCCCTGCTCAGAAGGGCAGAGTCCAGCCTCTCCTCCCACAAGAGTGCAGACCGCAATCCTTCTTAACGTAAAATAACTGGCCTGAAGCCCAAGTGCTTAAACCAGAACTAACCTTTCTCTGGATCACAGTCGCTCACTGCTTTTCTAATCGCACAACAAAAAATGGACAATTAACGTGAGCAGTAAGCATTTTATTAAATACTAGCCACGGTGTTTGAAGTAAAAGCAAGTTTACTTAGAGAGGATTCATTTATCAAACCTTGAAAGCAAGTGCAACTTTCATATAAAAAAAGATTAATACAACTAAAGATTGGATTCAGAAACTAAGAAGGAAAACTGGTTGCAAACAAGGATAAAAAAAAGAAGACAGTAAAAATGAAAAGGCACATAAATAAATACAGTGTCAGTTAAAACTAGGACATTTAAACCAAAAGTATAATACTGCATTTAAATTATAAGATGTGTAAAGCCAAAACATTTCTGAAATTTTCTGTTAAATAAAATGTAGGCTTTCACACTGCAATTTGATAAATAGCAAAATGAATGGTGGTCGTAGTTTTAAGCTGAGTGGCCAACAGAAGATACAACAAACTCAAGTACTACATCTGGACACAGAGGTTGAATTATCAGAAAGGACATCATGCGAAGATGACTAGAGAGCACTTAAAAAGCACAGAATTTAGAAAATGCATCTGCTACAATTTTTGGGGTGTGAGTGGTAGCAGAAGACTCTGTCCTAAAACCCTTGATAGAAAACGGCTCTGAGGTTAACCCCTTAAAGTCTTCATCAATCCCTGTGTTCCCATTTTTACATACGGTCAGTGTGTCACATTAGTCAATGTGACCAAATCGCCAAGAGCCACTGTTTACCCTGCTGAGTGGCCAGCCCTGAATCTCAGCTCTGTTTCTTCCTGCAAAATCATTTTCCCTAAAGGGACTGTCTAATTCTGGTTTTGATCACAGTTTAGAGAAACATTAAAATATCCTAAGTCATGATTCTCCCTCCAGATTTTCCCAACTCCCCAAAAGTTTTTGGAAGATTTCCAGATTGCCTTCATTTTCAGCACGTTTCCTACTGTGATCCTCACAACACATCTCAATCACATGATCCTTCCATCCATTCCACTTTTCTTGATACCCTTGGTGACCTTTCCAAACCCCTTTGTGAATAAACTGGTATCCCCTTTCTTGCTGCTTGATAAGTTGTGTGAATCAGTTGGCATGTTTTAAGAGAGCACACATTTGTAAGACATTCAGCATGAATTAACAGTATGTTTGGACCTTACACAACAGAAGTAGCATATTGCAAATTTTCCAGTAGATAGCTTGTTTTAATTGTGCATGACCAATATTTCAGAATTTCAACATATTTATCTTAGAATATTTTAGCAAATATGAAAGAGAGTAATTTTAGGAATTCAGTATAATAGAAAGTGTAGGTATATAGGAGACAGAATTTTGAAATATCATTTTGGACACAGACAGTAAATTGAATATGTGCATATTGTTTCCAAACAGATGCATTATCAAGTGAGACGTATAAAATTGTAAAAGACTGAGAGATAGATAGATAGATAGATAGATAGATAGATAGATAGATAGATAGACAGATAGAT
Source organism: Protopterus annectens (assembly GCF_019279795.1). Taxonomy (NCBI): domain Eukaryota; kingdom Metazoa; phylum Chordata; order Ceratodontiformes; family Protopteridae; genus Protopterus; species Protopterus annectens. The sequence continues at coordinate 54,471,579 of NC_056732.1, forward strand.
AGATAGATAGATAGATAGATAGATAGATAGATAGATGATAGATAGACAGACAGACAGATAGATAGACAGATAGATAGACAGATAGATAGACAGACAGACAGATAGACAGACAGACAGATATATAGACAGACAGACAGACATATAGACAGACAGACAGCTAGACAGAATGATAGACAGATAGATAGATAGATAGATAGATAGATAGATAGATAGATAGATAGATAGATAGATAGATGGACAGACACAGACAGACAGATAGATAGACAGACAGATAGGCAGATAGATAGATAGATAGATAGATAGATAGATAGATAGATAGACAGACAGACAGATAGATAGACTTTTTATTTAAATGGACAAGAGTTGGTTATAATGGCGGTATTTGATACAAGTGTGGAAACATTTAGCTGCTAGGTATTTTACTAAGTTTTTACATTGTAGGTGGAATTATTTTTTGGGGGGAGGTTCCCATGCCTAAGTCCCAACATTTAGCAATGGAGACAGCATATAGATTATCGTCATTGTACTTTCTTTAGGTTTTAGATTTTAAATACTGGGGCATTTCCTCTTCCCTCGTCAATTCCCTGCATCTACAGATGTGACAAGTGGCAGGAGGGATATTTTAGGAAATTATAAAAAGGAGTGGGGAAGAGCACTCACTCAATCTAATGTCAAAAGAGTAAATACGTTTGAGGAAAGTGATACAAGTGTGATGATACTCTGCTTAGAGATCAGGAAAACATAAGCAAGACTGACTTCCCTTCAGCTCTCTAGGAGGTTTCATACAGGAATTGGGGAGGGTTGAATGGGGGTGGAATTAGTGTAATGGTTTAGAGACTAAAGTTACATTTCTAGTCACATGTGAGGACTGGATGCCTTAAAGAATTTACTCAACAGCATAAAACAGTCAGCAGTTCCTGGAAGTCAGAATGTATTGTATAGACAAGGTGAGTTACAAAAAGGGTAACATTTTTAGAGATAAATTTAAAAACATATAACAGCAGCAAGAAATGGATGAGAAGAAGAATGGATGTGAGTAAACTAACGGTGACATGAACATACAGATGGGAGGTTACAGAATATCTCATAGCACCTTCCTCTACTCATACAGTGATGGTTTAAGCTTAATGTATAGCACAAAGAAAGAATGGTGACATACAGAAAGGTAACTGATTTCTTACAAATGCAGGAATATCACTGGCATGTCTGATAAACATATTAGAATTTATACAGAAATAATCTCTAGCCTTGACCCTGCTAAGAGAACTGTCATCATATGGACTTACTGAGACTGCGATCCTGGACACTTGTAAGTTACAGGACATGACTGGCTGTTATATTTCATAAAAACGGACCTATGCATTGATGAACTGCATAAAAGACCCAAGATAAGACCACTAACTTGGCTCAGAAAACAAATTCCATGTTCACATTCTGTTTAGAGTGCCCACTCTTGTGCGCCCGCATGCATGTGTGTGTGAATGTATGTGTGCCTGTATGTCTGTGTGTACGATGTGTGGTTTAGTGTGTTGGTTTCTTGTGATAGACTGGTATCCCATCCAGAACTGTTTCCTGACTTATTCCCACTACTTGCTCTGATAAGCTCTGGTTCACACTGTCTCTGAGTAGGAGAAAGTGAGTATAAGAAAAGGATAGATGGCTTCTCACTTTAATTACACGATACTGTCTACCAGCAGGTAAAAAATCACAAAGAATAATCTGAAAGAAGATCTAGTGTGGCAGGTAAGACTGCTACAGTACCTGATTAAGACCCAATTTTAGGACCCCAGCAGTATCAGCAAACCAGTTATACTACAACGAGGGGTGACATAATGGCTATGGTCTTCACCTCACATATACAAGGTGCAGGGTTGGAGTTTAACCTCTGGTTATTGGCTAGGCTTCTAATAGTCTGCAGACTGATAGCCTAGCATTTACTCATTAAGCAATAAATGGCTAAAGGAAAATGCACCAAGTGGGCTCATGTTTCCACATGTCAAAGACAAGTTTAGAATGAATTATTAGTTCCTCACCCTGACATATGCTGGGGTAATGGGGGTATCTGCTGATATAACTGGGGTATCTGCTGGTATAACAGGGGTGTCCTGCAAAAAGCAACTAACTCAGATCACAGTATTAAGGATGCACCATGGACCTGAATACCACAAATAAAGACTGACGTATAGCCCATTTATAGTACAGGTGAAGAAATGATGGGTGAACTTTGCGTGAAGCTTTAAAAAGTGGCAGAAATGAAAAAGAAAGTAGAAGAACATCAGGAAGGAAACATGGCTTGTCAAAAAGGCAACATGTTAGTAAAATGTAAAATGATTAAAGAATCAAACAAAAAGAAATGCAGAAAAGAAAGCAGAAGTGCCCTCAAAAGTTTATCCACACAACCCAGAAAATGGCCAAGGTTCCCGCAGTCAGTATGAATACCAGCTTGGATCTCCCCTAAAAATAGACCATTGACCTGGTGGGACTAACCTGCTCAAAAAGTGTAAATAAATAAATAAACAAACAAATTAATTAAACAAACAAACAAACACATTAATTAATTAATTAATTAATTAATTAATTAATTAATTAATTAAACAAACATAAATAAATAAATAAATTAATTAATTAAACAAACAAATAAACAAATAAATAAATAAGCAATCCAAGATGATGGCAATAAAATATGAAACTGCTGAACCTCTGTCACATTAAATTATAATAAGGGATGTAAAAACTGGGACACAAGTCAAAGAAGTAAGAAAATAATAAAAGAGAGACTTCCTACGTCAGAATGATGAGACACAGTAAGGAACGATATTATTACCCAAGCCAAGTATGAATATGGCCTGCCTCTGTTCATTTGTAATCCCATGCAGGATCAAAATGATGCTGCAGTACTTTCAAAGCTGATGTGCAGACTTATCCTATTTCCTCTTAATTATGAGTACCCGTGTGCCTCTATCACACATGCACCCGTGTGCCTCTATCACACATGCACCATGGTGGCCAGTAAAAGAACATTCACATCTGCTACTCCACTATCATTCATAAAGTTATCCCAAACAATATCTCATCCCAGCTAGCATCAAAACTTCATAGGCTACTCCACAGGCCTCTTAATTTCACTGTTTTGTGTAGACTGCATTAGATACCTTTGCCCTAAGCTTTTGGAAGACATACTGCAGGTATTAGGACAGTGAAGTCCCTCAGAAGAACAACGGGAATATTTTTAAAAGACAGATTTATATGCTTTTACTTCTCACACCCATGATATAACTCTTTTTCTCATTTATTTTTCTTTTTCTGTAGCCTATTATCCCCTTTTTACAGTTAGTATGTGACTATCAACATTATTCTAATCTTTTGTTTTGTTTTGAATACGATATTTATTATGCAAGATCAGTTTTGTTTTTTTTTTTTGGTTGTTTACATGAAACTCCACCTTGAAGTATTGTTTGACCAAGACTGGTCAAACAGGATGATACACTTGAGCTTCTCCATGCCATAATTACCACAGGCAAACTCCCATAACATATCCTTGCAAGCTGCAACCAAAAAACACATAAAACACAATTAAAAGTACTGGAGACACTCCCCATTCAACCCAACACCATATTCATGAGTGAATTTAACTGTTCCAATATAAACTGGGAATCACACATGACACCAAACATGCAGGCCCAGAGATTTCTGACTTTGTAAACACAAGCACCAGGACCAGATACTCTGTACACCCACAAGGGGTACTAATAGGGGGTAGATTTGGCATAATGGTTAAGGTGTTTACCTTACAGACACAAGATGCAGGGTTTGATTCTCACATGGGATAATTGGCTAGGCTTTAAATGGCCTGCAAAGGTAGTTAGCAGATTAGTACTAGGCTAAGTGTCCTCGGGGACCATCTTAAGCCTAGCCAATTACCCCATGTAAGAATCAAACCCTGCACCTTGTGTTTCTAAGGTAAGCACCTTAACCATTACACCAACCTCCCACCCCATGAATCCACGAAATATCCATAACCTGGTCCTCACAAACATGGGAGAATGCTACACCCTCCTCCCACAGTTTAATGTCCTCACTTGTCAGGTCAGACCATAAAGCTGCCTCACTTGAAATTAAAATAAAATCTGGGACCCAAGCTAATCTTGGAACTTTTAGAAATTATACTGTAGCAAACTTCCTACTATTAAGTGACATCCTGTCAAAATTTCAAGTCCACCCTAACCCTAAGAACACCACTGCCTATGCAGAATTTTACATAGAAACCCTGTACAGTCATGTAAATGTTGACATCTAGACAGCTGTACCTAACTGAAATAAGCAAAGGACAAACTCTAAAAATAAGCCACCCTGGTGGAATCCGAACATCAATTGGTTGTATAACAAAAGGAAGACAAGCAAGGCCTAAATTAAGAAGTGCAATATACAGCAAGGGAAAAGCTCCCTCATCAGTCTAAACAAGCAACTCTGGGGGCTAATCAAGTTTAACAAAACCAAATCTGTGGTCTACCAATGCCAAATTTGAGGTAAAAATAGCCTCCCAGGCCAAGGACAATCACAGACATTCTTAGCTATGTCCACAACATCAAAGGCAATACACAACAATGTGCCAAACTAATTGTAAATGGAGTCTCCTATACTGAACCAGAAGATACAGCAAATCTACTGGCCAACAAATTTAGCTCCAGTTTCACCCACTCACCCCCCAAGACACACCTCAAGAAATACCTTCAAGCATTACTCCCCCAGCTCTCTCTAGGGAACAGGTTTTCAAAACACATTCTAAGGCCAAGAACACTGCATTGATGGGTCCTGATAATATCCCAGGATGCCTGTAAAATCAAATTTTATTTATATTTTCAGTGTTTAGCAAGCTTTGTTGTTGTTCTACTGTTTCTTAAGTATTTACTGGTATTGTTTCACTTTTTTAAAGCTCTCTGTTCTGCCTGCTCTGGTTTTCCCACCAAGCAGTACTTAATGAACTGATCTGTTAACTGTTTAAATAATTCTTTAGAGCCTCCTGGCTGATTTTCTGCTATTTTAAACATTTTTTTCAGTATCTCACTGCTATTTTTCTGCTGTGTTAAGTACTCTCTGGTGTTTCCCACTGAAACTAGGGTAGCTAGTTGCTGTTGCATAGTCCAGATCCAGACTTGCTGCTTCTGAAACTGTTTGTACTGGTCTGTTTGTTCTGAGCACATTTCCCAGGTCATCTTGTTTAAGCTTATGGTATTTAGGCCCTGCATCTGAGCAGGTGCATCATGCAGCACTGCTCACTACTGTGCAACTGTACGCCAAAGCCAGACAATTAAATTCAACAAATTTTCCTTAAAACCCAGGCAGAAATATCCATTCGTTGAGCTCCTCCGTGATTGTTTCTGAATACCCTTAGTGATAACAGTCTTCAACCTAGCATTATGGACAGTTGGACTACCCTTGTTTTTCTTGCCAACCTTGTTGACTTGGGTCTCTTGAGCCAGTGTAGCAATTGCCTCATGTACACAGAGAACGCTGTACTAATAACACTGTCTAGTACAGAGTGCGAGAGATGTATTTACACCAAGAATCTAGAATCCATGCTCTCTCTCACTCAAAACAGTAGCACGGAGAAGGTTGTCAACTCCCCCACCACTACATATTCACATAGTATCACTACTCATACACATAGTATGCATCAAACACGTAAATCCACGTACACAGAGATTTTCTAAAAAAACTTACTGAAATACCAGAGACCTCCAAAACAAAAGTCCGCTACAGCAAACACAGTCTCCACAGCACCCTCGACACATAACAACACTAGTGTCTCACCCACCAAGCTCATATGGCATAACACTCAAAAAACAAGTTTTCTTGTCACCAGAGACTCAATAGTGAGACACACGGATGTATTGCTCACCAGGTTGGACAAGGAGAAAGTCATGGTCTGCTGCCTGTCCGGTGCCAGGATTTGCTAAATCATGCATGCATTCAGGTCTCTCAGCAACAAGTATCATTATGATTCTGTATAGTTCATGTTGGTGTGAATGACCTGAGACGTACCTCACTGGACTATATGAAGAGAGACATTGTCAAGCTCTCTGAGTATGTGTCGCAGGCAGGTATGTTCCTAGCCTTGAGCAGCATACTACCCTCACCTAGAATGATGCCACAGTATAAACAAAAAATTATTGATTTCAATAACTGGCTTAGATTTTGGTGTCATTCTGAAGGGAATCCAGTTCCTGTCTGCCTGGGAAGCCATGGTCAACAACCCTTGCTGGTTTGCCAGAGATGGTTTGCACCTGGCACCTCTAGGCTTTTGACTGTTGGCAAAGGCTCTTGCCTCCCCCATAGTGCATTTTTAGGCAAGGTCTCGTAAACAACATTACCAACATGAAATTAACCAATCAGAACAAAATAAGGGTCATGCTGATAAATGCTAGGAACTTAAACTAAAAACTGAACACCTTGGAAGCACTTCTATCACTAGAAGATGTAGATGTCTGTGCAGTCACAGAAACCTGGTTTAAGGCCTCAGAGAGTACCATGGCTCTGCAGGGCTACAATGCCTTCCACACCTTTAGATTACAAAATGAATGTGTGAAACCCAAAGGAGGTAGTGTTTCAATCTATATTAGAGATAAATTCACCTCACATCTAGTTAGACTGGACAACTTCATGGAGTTACTCCAGGTCCTGATTATATGGGTAAGACCCTCATTCAAGTCCTAGCCAGTTATAGATTCCCCTCCATGGGTCACAACACCCATGAAGGCTACTTAACCAAACTGAAGACAATCCAAATTTTGCCAAACACACTGGTTATGGGGAATTTCAATTATCCCATCATCAGTTGGGCAACCTACTCTAGATCAAACTTGCTAGAACAAAAGTTCCTTGACTTTGTGAATCAAATGCCCTGGAGCAAATTGTCCATGCCTCAACAAGAGGAACACATATTCTAGATCTGGTCCTCACCAACATGTCATACAGGTGCACTGCTGCATGTGGTGGACCCTCATTAGTTAAAACTGACCATAAATCAGTCACCTTCAAACTGACACTAACACAGGAACACACAAATGGTGAAATCAGACTTAAAAACTTCACCAAAGCAAACTAAACCCTCCTAGGTGAAGGTATAAATGCATTCCAAGCCTCACCCCAAGCTGGAAGTGGTAACTACACTGAAGCTTACATTAAAGCCCTGTACAATTACTTGCATAAGTGTATAAACTCAGCTGTATCAGATAGAATCAAAGCCAGAGCCCCAAATAAAATCAAACTGCCATGGTGGACTTCCAGCATCAACAAACACTGCAATAAATGCAAAAAGGTCCTCTCCAAGAAAACAAAGACAAGGATCCACCAATGAAAAAGCACCCTCCTCAGCCTTAACAGGCAAATAAGACAACTTGTTAAATCCTCCAAGAGCTCCTTTGAGAGAAACCTAGCAAGCACTGTTAAGAATAACCATAAGGCCTTTTACAGCTACATAAGTAACCTAAAGGCTAGGACCCAAGCATGTGCAGAACTGGTGGCCAACGGTATCACACACACTGACCCCACATAACAGGGATAGCGAACCTGCTAGCGGATAGGTTTGGTGAAAATTTCACTCCCTTATCCCCTCCTAACCTACAACAAACCCTCCCCAAACCCTCCTCCACCTTACATATCTAAAGAGCAGGTCTTCAAAGCCCTGTCCAAGGCAAAATACACAGCCTCTATGGGACCAGATGACATCCCGGCTGTCTACTCTAAACAGGCTAAAACATGAACTAGCATCACCACTGGATACCCTTTTCAATCATAGCATAACCACAGGCTTTGTTCCTGCGGAATGGAAAACAGCTACAGTTATTTCCCTCCATAAAGGTGGCCTAGCAACAGAGCCGGGGAATTACAGACCCATAAGCCTGACCAGCCTCAACTGTAAGGCCACGGAATGTATCATTATGGACCTCATAAATACAGACATAGGTGATCTCCAAACCCTGGATCCTACCCAATTTGGCTTTGTGAAGGGCAGATCCTGCCTGTTAAATCTGGTGGATTTCTGTGAAAGTGTGACCAAGACCATCGATGAGAGCACATCTGTGCACACAGCGTACCGCGACCTGGCAAACCAAGACCATCGATGAGAGCAGATCTGTGCACACAGCGTACCATGACCTGGCAAACCAAGACCATCAATGAGAGCAGATCTGTGCACACAGCATACTGTGACCTGGCAAACCAAGACCATCGATGAGAGCAGATCTGTGCACACAGCGTACTGCGATCTGGCAAAATAAGGCCATTGATGAGAGCAGATCTGTGCACACAGCGTACCGCAACCTGGCAAACCAAGGCCATCGATGAGAGCAGATCTGTGCACACAGCGTACCGCGACCTGGCAAACCAAGGCCATCGATGAGAGCAGATCTGTGCACACAGCGTACCGCAACCTGGCAAACCAAGACCATCGATGAGAGCAGATCTGTGCACACAGTGTACCGCGACCTGGCAAACCAAGACCATCGATGAGAGCATATCTGTGCAGACAGCGTACCGTGACCTGGCAAACCAAGACCATCGATGAGAGCAGATCTGTGCACACAGCGTACCGCGACCTGGCAAACCAAGACCATCGATGAGAGCAGATCTGTGCACACAGCGTACTGCGACCTGGCAAACTAAGACCATCGATGAGAGCAGATCTGTGCACACAGCGTACCGCGACCTGGCAAACCAAGACCATCGATGAGAGCAGATCTGTGCACACAGTGTACCGCGACCTGGCAAACTAAGACCATCAATGAGAGCACATCTGTGTACACAGCGTACCGCGACCTGGAAAACCAAGACCATCAATGAGAGCAGATCTGTGCACACAGCGTACCGCGACCTGGCAAACTAAGACCATCAATGAGAGCACATCTGTGTACACAGCGTACCGTGACCTGGAAAACCAAGACCATCAATGAGAGCAGATCTGTGTACACAGCGTACCGCAACCTGGCAAAGGCTTTTGACACAATCCCACATTCAGGCATTACTGACAAACTTAGCAAACTGAATGTAAACTCCTTCGTTGTAGGATGGGGTGTGAACTGGCTCACAAACCGGACACACACACTATCAAAGTGGCTGACTCCACATCAACCAGCAGACCTGTTACCAGTGGGGTGCCACAGGGGTCAGTGCTGGGCCCTGTACTGTTTGGTATATACTTCTCAGAAGTTCAGGTCAAAACTAAAGGGCTGTGGCTGACCAAGTTTGCAGACAGCTGCAAACTAGGTGCAATCACTGAATCCCCAAACGATGTCAATATACTCCAGGATGGTCTCAAACAGATCAACGACTGGTGTATTAGTCACAGTCTCAAACTGAATGCAAAGAAATGCATCATCATTCCCTTCAGCACAAATAATGTCCCTTCACACTATCAAATCAACAACAATACCCTAAGTACCCATGAAGTGGTAAGGGACCTAGGATCAAAGGTTGACTGCGACCTTAACTTTGACCACCATGTGTCTACCACTGTAAGGAAGCTTTCCACATAGCTCATTTGATTAGTAAAAGCATCCCCTCGAGAGCAAAAGAAGTTATAACCTCCCCCATACTCAGCACTTAATCCGGCCCATAATTGAGTGTAACACCCCATTCGGTATGTACCGTACTAAGCACCTACAGCAACTAGAGAGAGACCTCAGATGTTTCTAACAAAGAAGATCAAGGGCCTTCAGCATGTGCCTTACATAGACTGACTAAAATCCCTGTCACTTTACTCCATATCATATAAACTTCTTAGGGGAGACTTATGCCTGGCCTACTGAGCAATCCAAGACCCAAACCTAATGAACTTACTGCATATCCATAAATCAAAAGGGTCTAGGGTTACCCATTCCTGGGACTTAAATATGGCCTGCAACTTAAATAAGACATGATGGAGGGACAGATTTATCTCTCAGCGACTGCCACAACTTTGGAACAGGCTACCAGTTCATGTGAAACAGAGCACCTATATGACACTGTTCAAGAGAAACCTGGATGAGTGGATGGGACACCATAAATTCTTACCAAGGATAGCACCCAGAACCCTTCTGAACGTGGGCAGTCATCACTAAATGCAATCATTGACTAGTACCTCTACAATATTACATTGGGTTGAAATGGCTAGGCTTGAAATGACATTCGGATCAATAGCCTAGTAAACTCCTATGATCCTATATTCTTAAGGAGAGGAGATGAGGCTTATCTGCACATTAGTGGCCATCTGACTAATGTGCTCACATGGTTGAATTGTAAATATCTTTCCATATCACTGTTGCAGCATTCATTACCTAAGGGACCTCCTGCCAAGGATAACCCAACATCCAGCCAGTGTACCAAAGACTTTACATCTTCTCACCATCATACATCAGCCATATGCTCCCCACCCAAGTTTAGGGCATAAAAGTGATGCAGTCATGCTGGACATATTTGCTGTCTCTCCAAAGGCCACAGTTGCGTGTCAGTCTGAATGCCCTTTACTGAACTGGTTTCTGCCAAGTCATTTACAAATAAGTACCCCATTGGGGTTCCTTTTTTACTGCCTTTATGTGTGTACTAAGGGTTCTTGTCATCCAGGAAATTAAAATGTCAGTGTTGGGGGGCAGATTCCCCATAAAGACCTTCACAAGCCGTGTTTGTTCTGCCTAGGTGCTTCACACGATCATACCTAGTGTTCCATTTGTCAGGCCTTTGTCCCCAAAATGCTTTACAAATGTCTGTCCTCTATTTGTCTTGAGAACCAACATTTCAAACTTTTGAACCAGGGTGCCAAGTCCGCCCATGCTGAGGTGCAGCCATCTCTTAAAAAGAAGACAGGGAAGTCTTAGTCTGATTCTGCTGCTGTCCAACCTCCACTGGGCATCTCTCAAGAGGTGAGTGAAGACCTCAAAAACCATCTGGTGCAGACATAGTTTCCTCTGCCACAACCCTATTGGAAGCTGGCATGAAACCATATTCTCAGGCAATACAAATGTCTATAGACAATATTGAAGGGGAACCACAGCTCATCATTTCAAAAGGACTTAGGGAGATTTCCCAGATTCTGGTGAGGGAAGAGTTCCCTGGTAGTCTTATCGAGTCTAGACATGGTTTCAAGCCTCCTAAGTTGGTCAAAGGGGACATCCCACTGAAAAGAAGCAGAAAGCTAAACACATTCCTCCCATTGCTAAGGACCCTCAGAGGGAATGACAGGCTTTTACTTGGGGCTTGTTCAATGCCCTGATGGCCTTAAGACCACCTCAGGGGGGGGGTCTGTTCCTGCTTCTCCTTCTCCTTAGTCCTCTTCTCCAGCTAAAAAGGCTAGGGAGTCTGATTCTTTAGATGAGGAAGGTGATTCAAGGGATGCTTCATTGGCTTCCTTTTCACAAATTATTCCTCTTTTATACTCTGAGTATAAGGAAGAGGATTCCTTGAGTTCTGACTCTGCCTTTAAGTAGTCATATTTTGAGGAGACAGTAGTTTGTATGATGGAGTATTTTAATTGGAACTGCTCACAAGTCTCTGATGTCCAAAAGAAGTATTATGAGCTGTTGTAGATGGAATCAGCTAAAGCTTCTGCTGTCCCTCTGTGTTGGATGCCTTTTTGGATACATTTGTAACTACTTCCTTGGCTCCTGATTCCCAATCTCTGGCCCCTAAGAAGCCTGACCATTTGTATAAAGTACCTGGGTCTTTAGGTATCCTTACAAGTGTCCTTCTTCAGAACCTACTGTAGTCTCTGTTTCTGTTGACAAGCCATCCAAGGTTTTGTACTCTTCCAAACACCTTCCTTCTGATAAAGACAACAGAGCTGCAAAGAGGTTGGGATGGAAAATGTATACACTTCTGCCACTTTGGCAGGTATGTTTTGGCCCTTTTGTCACATCTTTGGGGTGAAGCATCTGACCTTCCTGACACTGAAGAAAAGACTGCTGCCCTCTCCTTATTAAGTCCTTCTTCTCAGGCTGTCTGTAACTCTATCAAATGCAGTTATGATGTAGCTAATGCATCCTCTAGAGCTGCTGTTTCTGGTTCAGTTATGAGGTGGTAATCTTGGCTTTGCCTCCAGGCCTTACCTGATGATATTAAGGCCAAGCTCCAAGATGCTCCTTTGGATAGTCAGAATCTCTTTGATACAGCTACTGTTGACTTTTGAAGACTCTACAAGACAAAGGTAAAGTGATGCAGCACGTTAATCTTTGTTTCTCCAATACCCAAATTTCAGAGAAATTATCCTTCTAAGTCTACCTTTGTGCGTAGGCAACCTCATCAGCCTTCTAAAAGAAAGAGGATTCCTATGCATATTTTTGCTAATAAATCCACTCAGACTTCTAAAGCTCAAAAGCCTTCCTTTCAGGACAAGTCTGCCTCCATGTGACATATTTTCTCCCCTTCCCCTCGACCAGGTTTCTCTGTCTCTCAGGTTTCCCTGTCCCTCGCTGTCTGCCAACAGGTAACTTGAGACTTTTGGGTTCTGTCTATTATTTTTCATGGTTATATTATGGCATGGAAATCTCTTCCTCCCTTTTCAGGTCTTCTTCAACCTCTTCCAGACTAACTTCCTCATTTCTCTGGAATTCTGCAGGATTTACTGGATCAGGGCATCATTCAACCCATTCCAGTATCCCAAAGAGCAACAGGGTTTTACTCCAGAATGTTGCTAGTTCCCATAAAGGATGAATCCCAGAGACTATTCCTAGATATTTCCTTTCTAAATATCTGTGATTGCTTCCATTTGTATGTTTTCCCTGCAGACTCTTTATCCCTCTACTTCCACATGCTTTTCTGGTCTCCCTAGACGTAAAGGATGCCTCTCTTCATATTCCCATCCACCCTCTATTCAAGACATTTTTACGTTTCTCTGTCTCTTCCTCTCATTTTCAGTGTTCTGTTTTGCTCTTTGGTCTTTCTTTGGCTTCAAGGATGGTCACTAACTGTCTGGCCCCTGTTATAGTGTTTTACAGGCTTCAGGGAATCCAGATATTCCCATATTCTGCTCCTTCAGGCTCCCTCCCAATCCAGGCTTTTGCAGGATCTGAATTTCACCATGCTCCTTCTGCACAATCAGGAATTCACTGTCAGTCTCAAGAAGCTCAGTCTGACTCCTTCTCAAGACCACATTTTTCTGGGTTGCAAAATTTAAACCATTCCAAGGTTGGCTTCACTCCCTTCTTCCAAGGTTCTGTCTCTGCTAACCTACTTCAAGTCTCTATTTCCCCTTCCTCTCATTTCACCAAGGGAATTTCTCAGAGTCCTGGGGGCCATGTTATCTACCATTCATTCGCATGCTCCCCTTTACCAAGCTTCTTATGAGGAAACTTCATTGGCACCTAAAGATGGTTTGGCTTCAGCATTGCCACCCTCTGGAATTTCCAGTTCCCTTACTACCTTGTCTGAAACTCAAGTTGTACAGGTGGATTCAGCAGATCTCTCTCAGTCTGGTGTTGCCTTTCCAGACTCCTACCCCGTTCAGGAGCTATTCAGAGATGCTTCCGGTTTGGTGTGAGAAGTCTCTTCCAACAATCTGAGGGCTCAGGGTCTATGACCTCTTCATCAGAGTTCAGACCACATCAACAGAAAAGAAATGAGAGTGCTCATTCTTGCTCAACAGGCCTTCCATTCTCTCCAGGTCCTTTAAAGGTCTTTACAGGCAAGACCACATTCATGTGGCACATAGGTTCATAGGTTCATAGGTTGGTACTAGGCAATCGGCTCTAGGGCCTATACAACCCTAGCCATAACAATTCCCTGGCTATTTCTTCCCACACTATTTACTTCCCTGGACCCCTGTCTAGCAGGGAGACTGACATCATCCCCGGGGTGAATTTCCTTTCTCCCATCCAATCATCAAGGTTCCTTTTGAAGAGGGCCAAAGAGGCGCTCTGCTTGACATGTATGGGCAGTCTATTCCAGAGTCTGGGGAGTCTCTGGGTCAGGAACCTATCCCTCCAGCATGTTTTGTTTATTGTGATGACAAGATTTAGATCCCTGGAGCGTGTGGCTCTGAGGGACTGGGATTTCTTTAAATGTAGCATGTCCAACAGCTCTGGGTTTGACGTGGCCTTGTATGTTAAGCATCAGCAAACAAGTGGACACAAGGTATTTTCTTCTTTGCAGACCAGCCCTTCAGACCTGAGCATACCTCTCAACCACTTAGAGCAATAAATCTGGCAAAGCCATAAAAGAAAGTGGGACAAAGGCCCAAAAATAGGGACAATTTTTAAATATTGCTCTTACAAACTTAGAAAGTTGATAGAATAACACATTTTGCATTAGCATGAATTTTCTGAAGAGTATGAAGTCTGAAACTCAAATGTCTGTCATTATTTTCTAACTTTAGTCTTTAATGATTTGCCACTAATTTTCTAAAAGAAACCCCACAGATTTATGAAAAATGGACCAAAAATATGAAGCAAAAATCTGGACATTCTGTGAAAATCTGTACAGTTGAAAGGTATGGGCCTGGGATTCGGCTATCCGCCAACAGATAATTCTTTAATTAGTTTATGTTTCCTCAGAATACAACCTTGTTTCAGACTCTCTGAGCAGATCCTGAGCATAATCTCACAAATGGATACTTCATAGAGAGATTTTTCTGGACATTGTACATCTGTGGAGTATTCCTCAAGTGGATCTTCTTACCTCGCCTCTGAATAGACAACTTCCTTTGCTTCTGTTCCAGATTCCCAAGTCCTCTGACTTGGAAGATGGACACCATATCATTTTCTTGGAAGGGGATGTTTCTGTATGTTTACCCCTTCTCTTCCTCTACTTCCCAGGGTGCTACCCAAGATTAGAAGGGACTGTCCAAGAATCTTGCTGGTGACTCCCTTTTGGCCTAGACAGCACTGGTTCCCCTTTGTCTTTCACCTGGACAGGAGCAATTATCACAACTTACCTGACCGGATGGATCTTGTCACACAAGACAAGAGGTCTCTCATTTATTCTACCTTGTCTACCCTTCAGTTGACACTTTGGGTGATAGGATTTTGATCCTATTCAGACATCACTTTTCTGAGGATGTCCTTAGGGTACTGCAAGAGGCCAGAGAATCTCC
The DNA here is from genome assembly GCF_019279795.1 of Protopterus annectens. Taxonomy (NCBI): domain Eukaryota; kingdom Metazoa; phylum Chordata; order Ceratodontiformes; family Protopteridae; genus Protopterus; species Protopterus annectens. The sequence continues at coordinate 54,486,637 of NC_056732.1, forward strand.
TACCAGAAAATTCTATATGACTAAATGGAAGAGATTTTCTGTTTGGTGTCTGAAACATTACCAGGATCCCGTATCAGAGTATAGGCAAAGGGAAATAAATAGGGGGGGTCATAAACGAAAGACCAGCACTGGTAGAGTTTTTAGTAGAATCTAGAACAGAAGCTGACATTAAAAAAGGAATAATTAGTACAGCATATAAAATATTGCATGATAACTATAAGAATCAATAAGAGAAGATTAGAAAGGATTGGAAAGAGAGACTGGATAAGCAATTCACAAAGAAACAATGGGAGGATATATATATATATATGTCTCCCAAATATGCAACAAAATATAGAAGATTTAGGATTTTTTGCCTGGAAATGTTTGCATAGATATTTTTATGCACTAAGTAGACTCCAGAAAAAATTTCCTCAGGCAGACAGCAAATGTTGAAGGTGTGACAGGGAAGAAAGAGGTAATTGGGAACATATTTTCTGGGAGTATGGTGAATTGGTGGACTTTAAGGATTCCCTGTGGGATGCACTGTAGGAGATGCCGGGTAGGCAGATTGGTCTGATGAGGGAGATGACTTTTCTCAGCTATGATACAGAATCAGAATTGCCTAGATATGGAAATGCCTTCCTGTGTCTAATTATGGTGTCTACCAAAAAAGCAATTACTAGAAAATGGAAATCAAAATATAAACCAACTATTCTAGAAGTAGTAAATATAGTAACAGAGATAAAACAACTGGAATTGAGGTCTTTAGAAAAGGCTAGGAGCAAACTACATAGGAAAAATGGGAATTGTGGGAACAACGCATATAAGGGAGCAATGAAGTTTAAAAGGTGGCAGGAGTTAACTGAGTTATGTAATGTCTGACTGAAAAAGATTGGGTAGATTATAACTGATGTATAATGTTTGCAGTTGGGAGTGTGTCAGTATAGTTTGTGATGTAAAATGCTTACAACTAGGATTGTGTTGATGTGATTTGTTTTCATTTATATAAATGTATGATTGCCTATGTAGTAAATGATGATTTAATACAGATGTTTCCTGTTTTAAAAAAGGCAGGAATTGAATAATGTATTTAATGTTGCTTAGGTATATGATATATAGCAATGTATGTGAAGTAAAATGTTTGTTATGTTAATTATTTAGTGATTACTTTTATATGAATGTAAATTTGCCTATGTCACAAGTGATAATTCAATAATGGTATTGTCACCTCACAGCAAGAGGTTCTCCAGTTTGATTCTCAGCTGGAGTGCCTTCTGTGCAGAGTCTGCATGTCCTCCCTGTGTTTGTGTGGGTTTTCGCCGGCTGCTCCTGTTTCTTCCCATGTTCTGAAGACGTTGCATCTGGAGTGTTTCTCCCCAGGCCTCTGCTAATAATCGGCTTTGTTCCAAGTCAGAATTTTCCAGTTAACAAATGTTAAACAAATAAATAAACTTATTTTATTTATTTATCATTTGTTAACTTGGAAAGAAGCAAATTTTCAACGGAGGCCTAGGGAGAACGCTCCAGACATGTCTTTGTAATGTGGGAGGAAACTGGAGCACCCAGAGGAAGCCCCCACGAATGCAGGGAGGGCATGCAGACTCCACACAGAAGGCACCTCAGCTGAGAATTGAACCAAAGAACCTCTTGCTGTGAGGTGACAATGCTACCGCTGCACCACTGTGCCGTCCATAAATACATAAACAAACAAATAATAAATAAATATCAGGTTGCAAAGTTAATGTGATCAGTCCTGAAGCAGTGGCAGTCAACTGTGTTCCTACATATGAGTTAGAAACTGAGTACCACAGTTATGGGGATTTGCCAAACTGAATATCTGGAGGTCTGGATTATGCAAAAATGTGATGAGTCACCTCAGGAATCTTGGGATCAGGTGAAGGGTAAGATCCAAAATCTGATTAGAAAATGCCAGTGGATGTAGTAGCCATATGACACAGAACTCAGGTTACTAAAATGTTTGTAGTCCTCTCAATACTTTGTGCTGCCCAGTTATTTATCTATGAGCCAGGCAGGAAATATTGGGCCAGGCTAACAGGGCAGTGTATAAGGTTTATACAGGAGAGCAAGAGGGTGAGAGTCAAATGGTGAAAGATTATTGGAGATACAAGTCAAGGAGGGTTGGCGGTACCATATCCAACCATTCATCCACACCCCCTTTTCCCATGTTTACACATGGGGTCAGGGTGCCACCACAAAAGTGACAATCATCCAGAGCCAATATATCCCAGAATATTTTAGATCAGCACAGATGAAGGGGGTTGTTAGGGTAATTAATACTCACTTTGATGCTAAATGGAAGGCATTACTTTTGGGGGGTAGTGATATTGCTCAAGAAGTTATAGGATCGATAGCGCTTGGGGTTGGAGAACTGGAAGGAAAAACATGTGTTGCTTTGGATGACTTGCTTGGGATATTAAGAAGCACATTCTGATTACCAGAATATAAGGAAAAGAAATTTGAGGTTTGGCCTATCAGGATGGGAGTCCCATCAGAGCCCTTGAAGACACAGAAAATGGTGGCTGAGTAGGAGAGCATTCTGTTATTGGGATGATTTAAGAAATAAAGGATAAAGGATGAGTCGGATAAAATGAGGCAGGAGTATGAGCTGAGGAATGAAGATTTGTTAGTGTTCAGGGAAATTTATGATACTTGTGTGGAATATGAAAGAATATCGAGAGAGAAAAAGAAACATCCGTGTTTGTAACCATTATTCAAGAGGAAAGAAGTAGACAGATAAACAAAGATGGGATGATTGGAAAAATTTATAGGACATTAATATCAGACAGATGGAAAATAAAGTATCTGAAAAGACTACTAGAGGAAAGGTGTTGCAGACTGAAATATCAGCGGAAGGATGACTGTAAATATGCAGCATCCTGAAATGGGCTTCAAGAGCAAGAAAGGTTAGATTATTCAGATGGAAATGTCTCTGCGAGTATTTTTATACACCAGATATGTTAAACAAGATGTACACACTAACAGACTGGAGATTGGGCCCATATTTTCTGGGAGTGTGATAAATTAAGTAAGCACAAGTTGGATGTAGAAAAACTATGGAGGGAATAATGGGGGGTGGTTATAGTCTGAGTAAAACACATTTCGTATTAAGCTTGCTGGGATATATGACTTAAAGAAGGGAAATAAAAGCAAAAGGGGGTCTAATTATGATCCTAATGATGTGAAAAAAGGAATAACAAAATTATGGAAGAGTGAACTGGAACCACGTATAACTATGGTGTATTAATTATTGCAGCAACCATACAGTGTTGTACCCTCTCATATCATGTATAGTAAATTTTAATTATTGAAACATATTCCTTAAAGCAAACATTACATTCTCTGATAAAACAAATTTATTTTACTGCTCATAGTGTTGCAATCATCACGTCTTTATTTGTAAACTTCTACCTTCCTTAATATGTAGTAGGGTCATCAGCAGCTTTCTGCCTTTAAACCATGCTTTTCCATAAGATGTCAGTATTTGTTTTGTATCATAACATTTTGTAAGAAACAGATTAATAATAATTAATAATATACTCAGTTTCTTGTGTACAGTCATGTCTCATGTCGATCTGTGTACATGTTCTTTGCTTTAAAAATATATCCATACGGGAAAAATGAAAGTAGATATGGAGGATGCCAACTAAGGCCAAAAAAATTGACAAACAGCATCATCAGCTTACTTACAGATGTGTAAATATTGTGCCATACACATTACATTATTTCTTTTGTCAGAAGATACAATTATAAGCTTTGCATTGTTACATAACCTCTAAAACTTTCCACTGATTTTGTGTTAGATTGTAGCTAATGCATTCTTAATTGTCAAAAAGCTTAAACAGTTCTTCAACCTGAAAATAATTAAGTATGAAAAAAAAATTGTTAATAACATTATTAAAAAATAGAGGTATAAAATTACTATCATTTTCCTATACCTGCCAGGTCTTAAGCTGTTCCCCCTATTTGTTTTGAGTCAGTTTACTCCCCACTCCCGGCATGCTGGTGACAACTGATGAGAAGAAGCAATTACCTGGGAACACTTACTGGAATTTATGTCCTTGTTTGTATCCATTATTGTGAGCATTAAAGGTATTTCTATTAAAGCCCTTACCGACCCCCTGTACCTGATTTGAACAGGAGCCTACTGCACCTCCCATATAAGTGAGTGCTGCTACCCACCCACTCACTAATGAGACTTAATTTCACAAGTGTGGTAAGCCAAGCCCACATCCCCATTAAATGATGCAACTTTCTCACCTGCAAGCCTCCAATTAAATGTGACAAAGCAGTAAAGCAGACCACCACCCCCTCCCCAGAGACAGTCAAGCTAACACCAGCCACTTATATCTTTCCGCACCTAGTTCTTCCAAGACTTAGTCAGGGAGGGCTTTACCCCTCTTCACCTCAGAGCCAGACTTTTGAAAGTTCTAATTTAGCATGTCTACTTTCTCATGTGGTGGTGCTGTGGTAGCGTTGTCGCCTCACAGTAAGACACTATCCGGTTCGATTCTCAGCTAGAGCGTCTTCTGCGTGGAGACATGCGTGAATGGGCGTGCCTTCATTGAAGGTTGTGCGTCAGGGCTGGTAACTCGGCACGTAAAAATCAACTACCAATCATTAGCGGACCGGAGTTCCACTGTGGCGACGCCTAACCGAAAGCCAAAAGATACAACAACAACACAACAACTTTCTCACAATATGGAAAAGCAGGGATTAAAAAAGTATTTTCATTCCAACACTGAATAAGTGCTTTGAATTTAGAAACTCTTCAAAGAGCAACAAGCAATAAAAATGCATGCATTTATATGCTTTTGGATTAAAACGTCATTAAAATAATTACACATTCAGGTGTTAGGATAAAGCTTGCTACTGTATTGCTTACTTAAATAACATTACTTATCCACTGAGATATTAGACCAAAGCTTGCCAAGACATTTCTTTATTTAATCTGGTTTAATTTCTTCAAGGCTTTTGGGTTTCTAGAACCATGATGGGAATGGACCCCATTCTTAAGTCAAAGTATGATTAAAGTTCATGACATTAGTATTGTTTCAGTCTTCACAGTTAGCCAGAAGTGCTCTTTGCAGCATCCACCATGTACAGAGAATTGACTCCTTCTATGGAGTTACATGTATCGGCAACATATCTAAATATGACTGTAAATTCTTTTTTGTAAGTCCTGTTGCTCCTAATACTATTGGAACTGTCTGTGTATCCTTCCTCCACATTGCCCACAATGCGCCCAGTAATGACTCCGTCTACAATTCGTATGGAGTTACATATATCGGTAACATATCTAAGTTATAAGACCCATTGCTCCTGCTACTATTGGAACTGTCTGGGTATCCTTCTTCCACATTGCCCTTGTTTCTGCCTGCAAATCCTGGTATTTTATGACTTCATGTTTCTCTGTACGTAATATACTGTAATCACTGGGTGTAGCAGTTTCAGTGATCGATGCTACTTTTGTTTTCTTTTCATGGACCACTATAACTAGTTTTCTTGCATTTATTTTTTGAATTGTTGATAATGGGTGATCCCATGTGATGCAAACTTCATAATTTTATATAATGCTTTGCAGCTCATGTTTCCAATGTTTATCAGCTACTTCATTATTGTAATGTTTGCACAATTCCCGATGCAATAGTCTTGCCACATTATTATCCCTTTCAGTATACAGGCCCTCTGTCATTAGTGTATCACACCCAGTAATAAGATGTGCGACTGTTTCCAGTTCTGTTTTACAGAACCTGAATTTGTCTGTTTCTCCCACAGCTTCAATGAACTTTGTAAACCAACATATATGTAGTCCGCTATCCTGGGCCACCAATATTAACCTTTCATCCTTTGGTTTAAATTCACCTCTCCTTAACCATTCCTATATCACATACTGATTGACATGAGGTCGTTCCAGGAGTTTTCTGTACTTGCAACTATATTTTCCACATTTCTTGCCTTCTCCTTATATTCTTTCTTTTGCTTTTTGACACATTCAGTTGCTACCTGATTTCTGTCTTCTGGTTGAATTTCCATTCCCGCTTGATACTGATATGCTTCTGCTGAACTAAGCAGGGAAGTCATCTTAGAATTGTTCTCCTCATGTTTAAAACTTTCACTATGTTTGGATCTGGTGAAGTCAGCAGATATGTATGCAGTCCTACGATTGCAGATCTATATATGTAATCAATTTTGAGGAGGCCCATACCTCCTTCAGAATAAGGAATATACAACCTTGGTATACACTGATTTTTATATATCATTGATAAACATCAAGCATTTTTCTTGTTTTCCTGTCCAAGTGATCAGATACCTTTTGGGGCCAATCAGTCACCCCAAAACTGTAAGTTAGAACAGGAAGAGCAAATTGGTTTATAGCTTGGACTTTGCTCCTAAATGTCAAGGTTGTTTTCAGTAGTAATTTAAGTCTTCTAAAATATTCCTTACTGAATTTTGTTCGCATTTGTTCATGCTTTATTGTTGATCCTTCATCAATTCCCAAATATTTATACACGCCCTCTTGCTCAAGTTCTTTTATATCACATTCTTCTCCCAAACTGATGCCTTCTTGGTGCTGCAGCTTTCCTGTTTTAAATGTTGCTTTTGCACATTTATCAATACCGAATTACATTCTTATATCACCTGAGAAAGTTTTAACCACTTGCAGTTGTGCTTTTAGTTTCTTATCTGATGAACTGTACAGTTTCAAATCATTCACAAAAAGATGAGAAGTCTTTACACTTAGTTGTTTTCTGGGAGCCAAATTGTAACCATGACCTAATCTGTTAAATAGACAACTTAATGGGTTAACGCAACACATAAGAGTAGTGGTGACAGACAGTCACCCTGGGATAGCCCCCTTTGAATTTGTATCCAAGACCATGGGATAATAATTTGTCCTTTATCATGGCTTAGCTTCAGAGTGGTTTGCCATAGTTTCATGGTCACTCTAATGTAATCGATCAATGTAGGTTGTATCTTGTACATGTGGAAGCACTCCTTTATCCATGTATGTGGGATGCTATCAAATACTTTTTTGTAATCTATCCATGGCATACTTAGATTCTTCCCCCTTTTTACAATTCTCCGTTACTTTATTTTACTACAAATTATCCTTTATATGATATATATATATATATATATATATATATATATATATATATATATATATATATATATATATATATTTATTTATATGATATGACTCTTTTGTTAGTCTCTTGTTCTATTGTCATGGTTGAGTTTTCTTCTAAATGACTATAAACTCTGCTGGCATTAATTACAGTATATAGTTTATACATCGTTGGAAGGCAAGTTATCAGTCTATAATTTTAGGATAGCAGGGTCACTCTTAGGGAGAGGTATCAGTTTTCCTTTTGTTTACCAGGTTTGTGTCTATTTGGGATGTGAATATAAGTAGTTCTTAGTCAGGGCTAAATCTTCATGTAAAGATGTTAATACTTTAAGCCAGAAGTTAGGTACTGCTTCTGGGCCTTGTGTTTTCCATTTGCTTTTCTTAATTTTGTTTCAGTTTCTCCAGCTGTTATTTAATTCTGTTTCATAACCTGTACATTTGAACTTCTTACTGTTTCTTTTACTTCTTCTATCCATTCAGCATCTTTGATATGTTCGACAGGGTCTTCATCGATATCAACAAAGTGCGTCTATTTCTTCTTTTTTGGTGGTGTTTCTGTTCCTTTTGCTTTGTCTTCCAATTCTCTATAAAACTTCTTTTGGGTCATCAATGCATTGCTTATTTTGAACTTTTCCTTTACATATTTATCTACATCTCTTCTAAGTTTTTCTTCCTGTGCTGATATTTTTAGTTTATTATTTGGAATAGTGCACAGTAGATCCTGGTCTGTTCTGATACTGCGCATTGATTTTATCACATCTATCTTTCTAAGTAGTTTTGTTGATCTATCCCCTCAACTATACTCTTCTAACAGTGACACTTCTTGTCTTAATTGCTTTATAGTTTTCTCTGTTCGATGCTTTTAATGATGTTGTTTGATTTCTTCCCATCCCTTCCCTTATTGCTTTATGTTTTTATGGTAAGACTTTATCTGTTATTAATTTAGCTGTACAGTAATGTATTCTACTTCTGAATGTATAATAGTCTAGATTACTGTATTTATCTGTTTTATCAGACTTCTAACATTTTGGGTCTTATTGACTTTCTGTAATCTATTTCTTTCATTGATCTTAATATGTCTATCGTTCTCTATTAACTCAAGCAACTCTTCCATTAGATCATTTTCTTGTAAACTGAGGACACATTATTTTCTCTCTGCTTCCTGCGCGCATTCTACAGAAAGTTCCAGAATATCTTCCTCTGCTATATTCTCTTCAGTTTCATCCTGTGTCATCCATTGCTCTTTCATATGGGAATTCACTAGTCTATCATTCCACAACATTGACTGCATCAGAGTTGACACAGTTTTCTATTCCTTCCCTTGCTGTGCAACTCCAGCTGAACTTTTGTACTGGTTTCCTATGGAAGGCTCCAGAGTATCTTCATGAAGCAAGTGATCTGACGCTTTCTGTTCCACATTTCTCCTTAATTTGGGAACTCATTGTTCCTACATGCTGTGACGTTACCAGAGTTGGATTTTCTGCACTAAATGTTTACTTCACAGGTAATCCATAACTTCAGTTTCTATTTCAACTTCTCCGTTACTAATCCTCTTTTCTACTTTTCCCCTGTGTTTTCTTATTTTTTTGTGTTGTGAAATTTTCCATATCTGGATACCTTTGCCTGTATTTCACTTGAAGTATCTTTGGTGCTCTGCTTTTGTATTGGTTAGTTTTGCTTCCTCCTTTGCATAAATATTGCACCATGTTAAATCTCTTTCTCTTTCCCATGTCCATATTTCTTCTTCAGATGAGTTTCCTCCCACATCCCAAAGACATGCTGTAGGTGGATTGAGATGTTTCCCGCTCCACCTGTTTCTGCTTACTTTGGGGACTTGTTCCTATCATGCTTTGATATAATCTATTTTAGTTATTCTACACTAAATCCTTCACTTCACTGCACAGCTTCTATTTGTTTAACTTCCACTTTACTAATCTTCTATTCTACATTCCCCTTTTGTGAGCTTACTTTTTGTATTGTGATTTTTTCCTTATCTGGGTGACTTCTCTACAAATATCTTTGGAGTTGCTTTTTTGTATTGATTAATTTGACTTTCTCCTTTGCAAACATATTGCACTATATCAGATTCTTTTCTTTTCCATGTCCATATTTCTTTTTTATACCTTTTAAAAATCTCTAGGGTTTGTTCTTTATATTTTCACATGTCCTTGTTTCTTCCTTTTCCAAGTGGCCCAAAGTTTCTTTCTCTATATAATGCCTTTCATGGATCTGTTGTATTAATGAACACAGATTTGCATTTTAAGCTTTTGACAGATTTTCTGGTACAAGTATTTTTATTTCCTCAAATTTCTCTTTTAATCTTTTTGAATATCTTCTACCTGGAAATTCTGGGTTTATTGCATAATAATAATAATAGTACATAACACCTTCCTTATCCCCAGTAGTCTATTCTATTAGCTTTGTGGCTCTTTTTTGTCCTGTCAATTTTTGTGTTTTTTTGTGGACCACTACTTCCTTCTGCAACAGGGAGAACAGCTTCCTCCTGATCCTGGTCTAAGCTAACTGTATGAATGTTTCCCTGTCTTCAGGATTCCATGCTCTCATTTTTTTCCAGTCCTGGCAGAAGTGTGTGTACCAGGATTGAATGCTTTTTTGTCCTGGGGCATATGCACTCAGCTGTCTTTTTTATTTTTTTAACCTACCTCTGTTCCTGATATATGCTATATAAAATACTGTCTGCATATCAGTGTTATCTTGGTAAGATTTTGTGAAAACAGAGTTCACCACGTGAAGGTACTCACCAAGACTTGAGGAAGAATTCAGTTCCAGCACTGCTACTCTCCTTTTCTTGCGGATTTTATCATCTCTCCATTCAGACCCCTATTTAGGGCAAATAATGTAGCACAATGTTTTAATGGTTTACCTTTACATGTGGTATTGCACACAGGTGACCGACAATTGTTCGAAAGACAGTTTGCAAGGTTTGCAAACGTCAAACAGAAGAAGGTTTGAATGTGCAATGAGCAAATGCACAGTGAGATTCGCTCATTGCACATTCGACATTCTGGGGCAGATTGCACTATAGTGGGGAGTTGGAAATGGTTCCTTTCCCCACTGTAGTGCGATCTCGGAGTTAGAATAATAAAGTAGGGGGGGTGCAGGGGGGCTTGCCCCCCTGCATTACACTTTATCTAATTTTGTTGTCGACATTTATGTTCAAAACTCAGCGAATCGGCTGTTCGATTTGCTGCTTTTCGAACATTAACAACTGTCACTGTTTCCAGATTCGTCTTTTCAATGTGACTATAGTAATACTCGCACAAGTGTGATTTGAGATTATAAAGGTAAACCTGTTTTAATATGGTTCATCATGGATACTTGTCTAGTTTCAGTTTATTTTGTCATGAGATGTATTTGGTTTTGTATTATCTTCTCTGTTAAATATAGGAATACTCTGTTAAACATCTGGAGGCTGTTTACATACTAAAGTCTTATGCACTTGCCCCCAAAGGGTTAAATAAAGAATGGTCTTGGTAAAATTTTGTCTTGCATCTGATCGCATAAGTATTTAATGTTATTTAATCACAGTATTTAAATATTTGTAGCTTTATTGCTTGTTCCTCTTTGAAGTGTTTCTAAATTTCAAACTTTTGCAGTCTTGGGGAAAAAAAATTTGCACTTACATGAATTCTGTTTACTTTATATTTCACTTCTTCAACTTGAACTTGGATTTGTGTTTTTACTGATAAAAAGTATCTGTCAGACTCAGACTGCTTGGTGTACCTAGTTCTTGCATAACATCAGAACAATTTTCATTTTATTATGGTGAAAACTTAATGTGATGCAATTTATATGTAAGTTTGAAAGAATTTGTTTATTAACACACATACACTGTATTGACTTACAATTTCCTGCATGTAGCAAGACAAAAAGAGTTGCAACTTGATTTTCTTGCTTAAATTTTACAACCTTGGTGTGTTCTGTTTGCCTCTCTACAAGGAAGTTACTGGGGCAGTAGAAGCAGTTGTATGGCTTTTAATAAAAAAAAAAAAACGTTTTATGTGCTGGCATAGGTGGTTGTCATTTTTTATTTTAGTTAAAGTCTAATTTGTTGAAATATCAGCACATTAACTTACCACTCATTTTGGAACCAGTTTTCTGCACACACACACAAAAATATGCATCTGTTTCTGCTGATGAGCTTTCCTTACTTGTAATATAATACATAATATAATATTATACATTATTATTATATATTCGGTGGCCGCGGTGGTGCAGAGATTAGCATTGCCATCTCACAGCAAGAGGTTCTCCGGTTCAAAGGGGTGGGGTGCCTTCTGTGGGGAGTCTGCATGTCCATAAGCAGGACAATGTAGTATGAAACAAACCAAGCAATGCTGATACTGAACAAGTGTTTAATAAAACAAAGCTTTCAGGTCAAACAAACCCTTCATCACTGATGAAGGGTTTGTTTGACCTGAAAGCTTTGTTTTGTTAAACACTTGTTCAGTATCAGCATTGCTTGGTTTGTTTGACCTGAAAGCTTTGTTTTATTAAACACTTGTTCAGTATCAGCGTTGCTTGGTTTGTTTGACCTGAAAGCTTTCTTTTATTAAACACTTGTTCAGTATTAGCATTGCTTGGTTTGTTTCATACTACATCTAGTCTTGGTTTTATGAACTAAGCTTTGTTCTGCAACTGTTTGGCTTTTTGAGAATTGCATAAGCAGGACAAGACCAGGCAGTACGGGATTAACAAAGGCCAGTTTAAAAAGTGATGATGACACCAAAGGGAAAACTTGGGGATGGACCCCCAACATAGAGTGGCTGTGACTATATGGCTCCCGTTCCACTCGCGCTAAAGTTCTCATCCCTTTCCATCCCCTCTCACTCTCACAACCAAAGTGGCAGGCAGGCTGTCTCTGTATCTCTTAGCAAGATAGTCTGTCACCAAGGACTCTTAGTCTATCACCAAGGAATCTTAGTCGTTACAAATTATCAAAAGGAGATACAAGATTTGATGACAGAATCCTCCTTAACCAGAAGGTATTCCTCAGATCCTAGAAGACCAACAAACCTATCATTATGGTGCTTCTTCAACAGGGAGTCATTAAGTCAGTTCCCCCAGTAGAGCTAAGTCAAGGATTTTATTCAAGACTCTTTCTTGTTCCAAGGAAAGAAAGAAGGAAGACACCTGGAGACCAATCCTAGAACCGTTAAAGCTGAACATCTTTTGAAAGTACCCAAATAAAAGATGTTTGCTTTACATAGACCCTGTCACCCCACATACACCACATAATCCACTGATGTCTCCTGATCTCAAAGGCACTTATCTCAATATTCCTATCCAGGGGAGCTACAAACACCACCTCAGGTTGTGTGAAGGGGAGGTTGGCATTATCAGCTTACATATTTGACCGTTGATTTATCTACTACATCCAGGGTATTCAAAAAATGCCTGGCTTCAGTAGTTACAGTATGCAGAATCAGGGTCATCCATATCTCAAATACTCGGATGATTGTCTCATCCAGGCAACCTCCCAGGAGGTGGTAAACAGGGACCTGTCATTCTCCATGAATCTCTTTCACAGTTTGCAGGTCACACTGAACTCCACCCCATCCCATACACAAATCCCTCCTGAATCCATTACAGAAGATAACTTTTCTGGAGTCACTTGTAGACACCAACCTGCAAAAAGCCATCCTTCCTGTGGGCAGAGTGGAAGTCTATCACTATTTCATTTTTCAGACATGAAACAAATTATGATAAAAGTGTATCTCAGAGCTGAAAGATACCTGGTCTCCTCCACTTCCTGTGGTTCCCTTAGACAGGTTACATTGTATTTATTTAAAATTTGTTGACTGGGAAAGTCTGACTATGACAGAGACTATTTTCAGCAAAGGCCTGGAGAGCAACACTCCAGATGCATGTCTTTGGAATGAAGGAGGAAACCCACATGAACACATGGAGGACATGCAGACTCTGCTCAGAAGACACCCCAGCCGAGATTCGAACCAGAGAACCTCTTGCTGTGAGGTGACAATGTTAACTGCTGCATGACTGCGCTGCCCAATATGAGATATATATTACATATACATATGAGAAAACTACTGCTGAATCTAAAATCCACATATATCCAATACTCCCATGCCCTGGAAATTACAATTTATATCCTTCCATGCATAGCAAAAGAGTTTCTTTGGTTGTCCCAGCAGAACAGACTCAAAATGGTGCTCCGCTTTACATGGGAGGAGCCCAACCAGACCATTACATTGATGGCTCAGACATAGCTTGGGAGGCATTCAGGCAGAATTTTAAGGAGCAGAGACATTGGAGTACTTTCCAAAAGACACAACATACGAACATCAAGGAAATTGCCTTGATACAGGGACACAGAGCTCTCAGTCAGGATAGGAAGGACAGCACCATACAGGCAGTACCAGGCAATACCACAGCAATGTGACACATCAACAAGATAAGTGTGCACGATCCTACAGCCTTTGCAGACTAGCAGTGAATGTCTGGGAAATGGAAGGTCAACACAAGTTGACCTTCAAGGACAGTGTGTACATATTATCATAACAAAACACAGTGGCGGATCAATTAAAATCAAAGACAGACCTACGTGAGTGGATGCTAAACATGGATATCTTTCTATAGCTGGTGCATAAGTTGGGTGTTCTCCGGGTAGACACATTTTCAATGCAGGACAACAAACAAACTAAGTAAATCTGCTCAAGAGTCCTTTGCAAAGTCGTTTGGGTGATAGACACTTTCTCCATAGATTTGACAGGTCTTTATCTCTATATATTAATTCAAATTACCTTGCTCCCCAGGGTGACCCAAAACATAAGGAGAGGGTTGCCCAGGATGATAGCACCCTATTGTCCTAGATAGCATTGGGTCTCCTTGATTATGGAACTGTCTAATCGAAGCACCAAGTGCTGCAAACAATGGTGTCACTTTGGAGTCAATCAGAGGGGTCCATAATACACCTCATCTTGATGACACTGAACTCACTGCATGAATCGGTCCATCCTGATGTCCTTCCAGGCCAGTACTTGAAGGACTTGCACAAAATAATTATGGAGGCAAAAAAAGCCAACCACTAGGAAATGTTACATATACAAGTAGAAAAAGTTTCCCTACTGGTACCAGGGTGGAAGACAGGACTCAAAGATAGCAAGTATTCTTCTCATCCTCTCAATATTTCATTGAGTTCTTTGGAGTAGGCTTGACCTATACTTCAGTCATAGCTCACCTGTCAGCCACTTTAGCCTTCCTTCCTGTAAGAGAAAGAATGATACATGAGATAGACCAGTAAAGCAATTCTTCAAGGAGTTGTGTACCTCAGACCATGACATAGACCAGTAAAGCAATTCTTCAAGGAGTTGTGTACCTCAGACCATGACATAGACCAGTAAAGCAATTCTTCAAGGAGTTGTGTACCTCAGACCATGACATAGACCAGTAAAGCAATTCTTCAAGGAGTTGTGTACCTCAGACCATGACATAGACCAGTAAAGCAATTCTTCAAGGAGTTGTGTACCTCAGACCATGACATAGACCAGTAAAGCAATTCTTCAAAGAGTTGTGTACCTCAGACCATGACATAGACCAGTAAAGCAATTCTTGAAGGAGTTGTGTACCTCAGACCATGACATAGACCAGTAAAGCAATTCTTGAATGAGTTGTGTACCTCAGACCATGAGATAGACCAGTAAAGCAATTCTTCAAGGAGTTGTGTACCTCAGACCATGACATAGACCAGTAAAGCAATTCTTCAAGGAGTTGTGTACCTCAGACCATGACATAGACCAGTAAAGCAATTCTTGAATGAGTTGTGTACCTCAGACCATGACATAGACCAGTAAAGCAATTCTTGAAGGAGTTGTGTACCTCAGACCATGACATAGACCAGTAAAGCAATTCTTGAAGGAGTTGTGTACCTCAGACCATGACATAGACCAGTAAAGCAATTCTTCAAGGAGTTGTGTACCTCAGACCATGACATAGACCAGTAAAGCAATTCTTCAAGGAGTTGTGTACCTCAGACCATGACATAGACCAGTAAAGCAATTCTTCAAGGAGTTGTGTACCTCAGACCATGACATAGACCAGTAAAGCAATTCTTCAAGGAGTTGTGTACCTCAGACCATGACATAGACCAGTAAAGCAATTCTTCAAGGAGTTGTGTACCTCAGACCATGACATAGACCAGTAAAGCAATTCTTCAAGGAGTTGTGTACCTCAGACCATGACATAGACCAGTAAAGCAATTCTTCAAGGAGTTGTGTACCTCAGACCATGACATAGACCAGTAAAGCAATTCTTCAAGGAGTTGTGTACCTCAGACCATGACATAGACCAGTAAAGCAATTCTTCAAGGAGTTGTGTACCTCAGACCATGACATAGACCAGTAAAGCAATTCTTCAAGGAGTTGTGTACCTCAGACCATGACATAGACCAGTAAAGCAATTCTTCAAGGAGTTGTGTACCTCAGACCATGACATAGACCAGTAAAGCAATTCTTCAAGGAGTTGTGTACCTCAGACCATGACATAGACCAGTAAAGCAATTCTTCAAGGAGTTGTGTACCTCAGACCATGACATAGACCAGTAAAGCAATTCTTCAAGGAGTTGTGTACCTCAGACCATGACATAGACCAGTAAAGCAATTCTTCAAGGAGTTGTGTACCTCAGACCATGACATAGACCAGTAAAGCAATTCTTCAAGGAGTTGTGTACCTCAGACCATGACATAGACCAGTAAAGCAATTCTTCAAGGAGTTGTGTACCTCAGACCATGACATAGACCAGTAAAGCAATTCTTCAAGGAGTTGTGTACCTCAGACCATGACATAGACCAGTAAAGCAATTCTTCAAGGAGTTGTGTACCTCAGACCATGACATAGACCAGTAAAGCAATTCTTCAAGGAGTTGTGTACCTCAGACCATGACATAGACCAGTAAAGCAATTCTTCAAGGAGTTGTGTACCTCAGACCATGACATAGACCAGTAAAGCAATTCTTCAAGGAGTTGTGTACCTCAGACCATGACATAGACCAGTAAAGCAATTCTTCAAGGAGTTGTGTACCTCAGACCATGACATAGACCAGTAAAGCAATTCTTCAAGGAGTTGTGTACCTCAGACCATGACATAGACCAGTAAAGCAATTCTTCAAGGAGTTGTGTACCTCAGACCATGACATAGACCAGTAAAGCAATTCTTCAAGGAGTTGTGTACCTCAGACCATGACATAGACCAGTAAAGCAATTCTTCAAGGAGTTGTGTACCTCAGACCATGACATAGACCAGTAAAGCAATTCTTCAAGGAGTTGTGTACCTCAGACCATGACATAGACCAGTAAAGCAATTCTTCAAGGAGTTGTGTACCTCAGACCATGACATAGACCAGTAAAGCAATTCTTCAAGGAGTTGTGTACCTCAGACCATGACATAGACCAGTAAAGCAATTCTTCAAGGAGTTGTGTACCTCAGACCATGACATAGACCAGTAAAGCAATTCTTCAAGGAGTTGTGTACCTCAGACCATGACATAGACCAGTAAAGCAATTCTTCAAGGAGTTGTGTACCTCAGACCATGACATAGACCAGTAAAGCAATTCTTCAAGGAGTTGTGTACCTCAGACCATGACATAGACCAGTAAAGCAATTCTTCAAGGAGTTGTGTACCTCAGACCATGACATAGACCAGTAAAGCAATTCTTCAAGGAGTTGTGTACCTCAGACCATGACATAGACCAGTAAAGCAATTCTTCAAGGAGTTGTGTACCTCAGACCATGACATAGACCAGTAAAGCAATTCTTCAAGGAGTTGTGTACCTCAGACCATGACATAGACCAGTAAAGCAATTCTTCAAGGAGTTGTGTACCTCAGACCATGACATAGACCAGTAAAGCAATTCTTCAAGGAGTTGTGTACCTCAGACCATGACATAGACCAGTAAAGCAATTCTTCAAGGAGTTGTGTACCTCAGACCATGACATAGACCAGTAAAGCAATTCTTCAAGGAGTTGTGTACCTCAGACCATGACATAGACCAGTAAAGCAATTCTTCAAGGAGTTGTGTACCTCAGACCATGACATAGACCAGTAAAGCAATTCTTCAAGGAGTTGTGTACCTCAGACCATGACATAGACCAGTAAAGCAATTCTTCAAGGAGTTGTGTACCTCAGACCATGACATAGACCAGTAAAGCAATTCTTCAAGGAGTTGTGTACCTCAGACCATGACATAGACCAGTAAAGCAATTCTTCAAGGAGTTGTGTACCTCAGACCATGACATAGACCAGTAAAGCAATTCTTCAAGGAGTTGTGTACCTCAGACCATGACATAGACCAGTAAAGCAATTCTTCAAGGAGTTGTGTACCTCAGACCATGACATAGACCAGTAAAGCAATTCTTCAAGGAGTTGTGTACCTCAGACCATGACATAGACCAGTAAAGCAATTCTTCAAGGAGTTGTGTACCTCAGACCATGACATAGACCAGTAAAGCAATTCTTCAAGGAGTTGTGTACCTCAGACCATGACATAGACCAGTAAAGCAATTCTTCAAGGAGTTGTGTACCTCAGACCATGACATAGACCAGTAAAGCAATTCTTCAAGGAGTTGTGTACCTCAGACCATGACATAGACCAGTAAAGCAATTCTTCAAGGAGTTGTGTACCTCAGACCATGACATAGACCAGTAAAGCAATTCTTCAAGGAGTTGTGTACCTCAGACCATGACATAGACCAGTAAAGCAATTCTTCAAGGAGTTGTGTACCTCAGACCATGACATAGACCAGTAAAGCAATTCTTCAAGGAGTTGTGTACCTCAGACCATGACATAGACCAGTAAAGCAATTCTTCAAGGAGTTGTGTACCTCAGACCATGACATAGACCAGTAAAGCAATTCTTCAAGGAGTTGTGTACCTCAGACCATGACATAGACCAGTAAAGCAATTCTTCAAGGAGTTGTGTACCTCAGACCATGACATAGACCAGTAAAGCAATTCTTCAAGGAGTTGTGTACCTCAGACCATGACATAGACCAGTAAAGCAATTCTTCAAGGAGTTGTGTACCTCAGACCATGACATAGACCAGTAAAGCAATTCTTCAAGGAGTTGTGTACCTCAGACCATGACATAGACCAGTAAAGCAATTCTTCAAGGAGTTGTGTACCTCAGACCATGACATAGACCAGTAAAGCAATTCTTCAAGGAGTTGTGTACCTCAGACCATGACATAGACCAGTAAAGCAATTCTTCAAGGAGTTGTGTACCTCAGACCATGACATAGACCAGTAAAGCAATTCTTCAAGGAGTTGTGTACCTCAGACCATGACATAGACCAGTAAAGCAATTCTTCAAGGAGTTGTGTACCTCAGACCATGACATAGACCAGTAAAGCAATTCTTCAAGGAGTTGTGTACCTCAGACCATGACATAGACCAGTAAAGCAATTCTTCAAGGAGTTGTGTACCTCAGACCATGACATAGACCAGTAAAGCAATTCTTCAAGGAGTTGTGTACCTCAGACCATGACATAGACCAGTAAAGCAATTCTTCAAGGAGTTGTGTACCTCAGACCATGACATAGACCAGTAAAGCAATTCTTCAAGGAGTTGTGTACCTCAGACCATGACATAGACCAGTAAAGCAATTCTTCAAGGAGTTGTGTACCTCAGACCATGACATAGACCAGTAAAGCAATTCTTCAAGGAGTTGTGTACCTCAGACCATGACATAGACCAGTAAAGCAATTCTTCAAGGAGTTGTGTACCTCAGACCATGACATAGACCAGTAAAGCAATTCTTCAAGGAGTTGTGTACCTCAGACCATGACATAGACCAGTAAAGCAATTCTTCAAGGAGTTGTGTACCTCAGACCATGACATAGACCAGTAAAGCAATTCTTCAAGGAGTTGTGTACCTCAGACCATGACATAGACCAGTAAAGCAATTCTTCAAGGAGTTGTGTACCTCAGACCATGACATAGACCAGTAAAGCAATTCTTCAAGGAGTTGTGTACCTCAGACCATGACATAGACCAGTAAAGCAATTCTTCAAGGAGTTGTGTACCTCAGACCATGACATAGACCAGTAAAGCAATTCTTCAAGGAGTTGTGTACCTCAGACCATGACATAGACCAGTAAAGCAATTCTTCAAGGAGTTGTGTACCTCAGACCATGACATAGACCAGTAAAGCAATTCTTCAAGGAGTTGTGTACCTCAGACCATGACATAGACCAGTAAAGCAATTCTTCAAGGAGTTGTGTACCTCAGACCATGACATAGACCAGTAAAGCAATTCTTCAAGGAGTTGTGTACCTCAGACCATGACATAGACCAGTAAAGCAATTCTTCAAGGAGTTGTGTACCTCAGACCATGACATAGACCAGTAAAGCAATTCTTCAAGGAGTTGTGTACCTCAGACCATGACATAGACCAGTAAAGCAATTCTTCAAGGAGTTGTGTACCTCAGACCATGACATAGACCAGTAAAGCAATTCTTCAAGGAGTTGTGTACCTCAGACCATGACATAGACCAGTAAAGCAATTCTTCAAGGAGTTGTGTACCTCAGACCATGACATAGACCAGTAAAGCAATTCTTCAAGGAGTTGTGTACCTCAGACCATGACATAGACCAGTAAAGCAATTCTTCAAGGAGTTGTGTACCTCAGACCATGACATAGACCAGTAAAGCAATTCTTCAAGGAGTTGTGTACCTCAGACCATGACATAGACCAGTAAAGCAATTCTTCAAGGAGTTGTGTACCTCAGACCATGACATAGACCAGTAAAGCAATTCTTCAAGGAGTTGTGTACCTCAGACCATGACATAGACCAGTAAAGCAATTCTTCAAGGAGTTGTGTACCTCAGACCATGACATAGACCAGTAAAGCAATTCTTCAAGGAGTTGTGTACCTCAGACCATGACATAGACCAGTAAAGCAATTCTTCAAGGAGTTGTGTACCTCAGACCATGACATAGACCAGTAAAGCAATTCTTCAAGGAGTTGTGTACCTCAGACCATGACATAGACCAGTAAAGCAATTCTTCAAGGAGTTGTGTACCTCAGACCATGACATAGACCAGTAAAGCAATTCTTCAAGGAGTTGTGTACCTCAGACCATGACATAGACCAGTAAAGCAATTCTTCAAGGAGTTGTGTACCTCAGACCATGACATAGACCAGTAAAGCAATTCTTCAAGGAGTTGTGTACCTCAGACCATGACATAGACCAGTAAAGCAATTCTTCAAGGAGTTGTGTACCTCAGACCATGACATAGACCAGTAAAGCAATTCTTCAAGGAGTTGTGTACCTCAGACCATGACATAGACCAGTAAAGCAATTCTTCAAGGAGTTGTGTACCTCAGACCATGACATAGACCAGTAAAGCAATTCTTCAAGGAGTTGTGTACCTCAGACCATGACATAGACCAGTAAAGCAATTCTTCAAGGAGTTGTGTACCTCAGACCATGACATAGACCAGTAAAGCAATTCTTCAAGGAGTTGTGTACCTCAGACCATGACATAGACCAGTAAAGCAATTCTTCAAGGAGTTGTGTACCTCAGACCATGACATAGACCAGTAAAGCAATTCTTCAAGGAGTTGTGTACCTCAGACCATGACATAGACCAGTAAAGCAATTCTTCAAGGAGTTGTGTACCTCAGACCATGACATAGACCAGTAAAGCAATTCTTCAAGGAGTTGTGTACCTCAGACCATGACATAGACCAGTAAAGCAATTCTTGAAGGAGTTGTGTACCTCACACCATGACATAGACCAGTAAAGCAATTCTTGAAGGAGTTGTGTACCTCAGACCATGACATAGACCAGTAAAGCAATTCTTGAAGGAGTTGTGTACCTCAGACCATGACATAGACCAGTAAAGCAATTCTTCAAGGAGTTTTGTACCTCAGACCATGACATAGACCAGTATAGCAATTCTTCAAGGAGTTGTGTACCTCAGACCATGACATAGACCAATAAAGCAATTCTTCAAGGAGTTGTGTACCACAGACCATGACATAGACCAGTAAAGCAATTCTTCAAGGAGTTGTGTACCTCAGACCATGACATAGACCAGTAAAGTAATTCTTCAAGGAGTTGTGTACCTCAGACCATGACATAGACCAGTAAAGCAATTCTTCAAGGAGTTGTGTACCTCAGACCATGACATAGACCACTAAAGCAATTCTTCAAGGAGTTGTGTACCTCAGACCATGACATAGACCAGTAAAGCAATTCTTCAAGGAGTTGTGTACCTCAGACCATGACATAGACCAGTAAAGCAATTCTTCAAGGAGTTGTGTACCTCAGACCATGACATAGACCAGTAAAGCAATTCTTCAAGGAGTTGTGTACCTCAGACCATGACATAGACCAGTAAAGCAATTCTTCAAGGAGTTGTGTACCTCAGACCATGACATAGACCAGTAAAGCAATTCTTCAAGGAGTTGTGTACCTCAGACCATGACATAGACCAGTAAAGCAATTCTTCAAGGAGTTGTGTACCTCAGACCATGACATAGACCAGTAAAGCAATTCTTCAAGGAGTTGTGTACCTCAAACCATGACATAGACCAGTAAAGCAATTCTTGAAGGAGTTGTGTACCTCACACCATGACATAGACCAGTAAAGCAATTCTTGAAGGAGTTGTGTATTTCAGACCATGACATAGACCAGTAAAGCAATTCTTCAATGAGTTGTGTACCTCAGACCATGACATAGACCAGTAAAGCAATTCTTCAAGGAGTTGTGTACCTCAGACCATGACATAGACCAGTAAAGCAATTCTTCAAGGAGTTGTGTACCTCAGACCATGACATAGACCAGTAAAGCAATTCTTCAAGTTGTGTACCTCAGACCATGACATAGACCAGTAAAGCAATTCTTCAAGGAGTTGTGTACCTCAGACCATGAGATAAGATAGCTCCTCCCTGGGATCTGAACTATGTGATGGAACAAACATGCAGTCTATTTGAGCCAGTCTCCTCTATGTTTTTCATTTATTGAATTGTCACTTGTGACATACGCAAATGCATATTTCTTTAAAAGTAATCATACCATATTAACAAGTTCACATGTAGAAACATTACACATTGCATATTTTGTTCTATACAAAATAATCAATACAACATTACATAAATTGTTCAGTTCCTGCCTTCTCTTAAATCTCATTCCTCCTCCAAAACATTTTTCTGCAGGTATTGTTCCCACACTTTCCATTTTTTCTATGTAGTTTACTCCAACCCTTTTCTGAAGATCCCATTTCCTGTTCTTCTATCTTTGTTACAATATTTACTACTTCTGGTATGGTTAATTTAAATTCTGATTTCCAATTTCTAATAATTGCTTTTTTTGGCAGTTACCAGAATTAAACTTAAGGCCATACTATCACTGGGGAATTCAGATTCTGTATACCAGCTCAAAAATAATTTTCTTTGTTACACATATTTGCTTGTTCAGTATTCCTGACAGAGTACTCTGTAGGGAATTTTTAAAGGCTGCCAACTCATTACATTCACCTCAGGCTTTATGCCCTCACCTCAGGCTTTGTGCCCACTGAGTGGTGCGTAGCTACATTTATCCCACTCCACAAAGGGGGATTCAGCTTGGATCCCTGGAACTACCGCCCCATCACTCTGACGAGCCTGACCTGCAAGGCCATGGATCGTATTATCATGGAACTTATAAACAAAGACATTGGCAACCTTCAAACACTGGACCCCACTAAGTTTGGGTTCGTGAAGGGCCAATCTTGTCTCCTGAACCTGACTGACTTCTTTGAATCAGTCTCCAGAGCCATGGACAAGGGTAAGGTGATCCACACAGCCAATCTGGACATCGCCAAGGCCTTCGACATCATCCCCCACTCTGGAATCATAGATAAACTTACTAAGCTGGGCATTAATCCCTACATCACTCGATGGGTTGCCAACTGGCTTACTGATAGAACCCACACTGTAAAAGTAGCCAACTCCAAATCTAGCTCCAGACAAGTGACAAGTGGAGTACCTCAGGGTTCAGTCCTGGACCCGCTCTTGTTTGGCATCTACTGCTCTGAAGTACAGGCCAACACTAAGGGACTCTGGCTAACAAAGATCACAGATGACTGCAAACTGGGGGCCATTATTGAATCCCCAAATGGTGTGGATATTCTACAAAAGGGCCTTACAGAAACAGATGCTTGGTGCCGGAGCCATGGGCTCAAGCTCAATGCCAAGAAATGTATAGTTATCTCCTTTGGGAAAAAAACATGTGCCCGTGAATTACCACATAGGTGGCAGTACACTAAACACTGAAAGTGTGAGAAGAGACTTAGGGGCAGAGGTGGACAGTGGTCTCACCTTCAATAACCACATCACCACAACAGTCAGGAAATCATTCTATGTGGCACACCTCACCACTAAGGGCTTTTCATCCAGAAAAAAGGAGGTCATTGCCCCACTGTACTCATCCCTGATTAGACCCATTATAGAATACAATGCCCCATTTGGTATGTACCTCTCAAGACATCTGCAACAACTGGAAAGGCCGCAGAAATACCTCACTAAAGGAATCACAGGCCTAAAGCAGATGCCCTATGCTGACCATCTAAAAAACTCCACCTATACTGTGTTGCATATCGTCTACTCAGAGGCAATCTCTGCTTAACATACAAGGCCATGTCAAACCCAGAACTGTTGGACATGCTACACTTAAAGAAATCCCAATCCCTCAGAGAGACAAACGCTCCAGGGATCTAAACCTTGTCATCACAATGAACAAAACATGCTGGAGGGATAGGTTCCTGACCCAGAGACTCCCCAGACTCTGGAATAGACTGCCCATACATGTCAAGCAGAGGGCCTCTTTGGCTCTCTTCAAAAGGAACCTTGATGATTGGATGGGAGAAAGAAAATTCACCCCAGGGATCACGTCAGTCACCCTGCTAGACAGGGGTCCAGGGAAGTAAATACTGTGGGAAGAAATAGCCAGGGAATTGTTATGGCTAGGCTTGTATAGGCCCTAGGGCCGATAGCCTAGTACCAACCTATGAACCTATGAACCTAAATATGCCCCCAAGTACCTAAGTACCTATGCAAACACTTCCAGGCAAAAACAAATTACATTAACAAATGTGAAATAAATAAATATAAAATCCTAAATCTTCTAGACATTGTTGCATATCTGAGAGCCATACATAGGTCCTCTTATTGTTTCTTTATAAACTACTTATCTAATCTCTCTTCGCAATCTTTTCTGACCTCCTCTGATTGATTCCTATACTTAACATTAAATATTTTATATGGCTTACTAATTAACCCTTTTTTAACAGCAGCTTCTTTTCTAGATTCAACCAGTGTAGATCTTTCATTTAGGATTTCCCCTATCACTTTCTCTTTGCCTATACTCCGATATCAATCTGGTATACGGAAGGCAATCTCTAGCCTGCAGCCCAAATGCCTTCTTGGCCTCTTCCCATTCTATTATGTTTTTCTCTCTAATTATTTGTTCCCAATACCTTGGTTCCTTAGCCAGTTACCTGCAATAAATTCCACCCCCTCTTCCTATTCTCTGTACCCATAATTGCAGTCATCCCTATCAGCAGAATGTCTTTTATTCATTCCCGTCTTGGCTTAGTTCTTAGTACACATTCTGATACTTCATCAATATAATATTCTTGAATTTCCCCTTGTTTCATCACCATCCCTTTCCAATTTGAACTGTAGCTTTCTGCTTGTGTTACTTAAAAGAGCCTTAACTGCATAGCTCTAAAATATCCCATCAAATAATCCTAAACCTCCTTGCTCTATTGGAAGGTTTCAGCTTATTCCACTTGACTCTTGCCATCTTCTCCTCCCAGATAATATCTTTCAACTCTTTATTAATTACTATCCACAACTTATCCTCTGATTGATAAAAGTATGCCTGATCTGGGTATAAAACTAAAGGGACTGTAGCTTACTCTCCACATCCAAGAACAAGACCTTCCAGTTTCTCAGTTTTTGTATTACCTTTTGTTTAGTCTCTTCCTATATATCCTTAGCTGCTAAAACATAGTCCTTTTTAACCCATACTCCCAAATACATCATTTTGTCATATTCCCATAAATATGGGTATTGCTGAACCAATTCATGTGTGGGTACATAGTTTACAGCTATAGCCTTGGTTTTATCTTCATTAATTTTATATCCCGAGAAAACCCAGAACTGTTTCAGAATGTTTCACAACATTAAGATGTCCTTTTTCTGGTTTTATCAAATACAAAATTATATCATCTCCAATTAAAACCAACGTTTCTTGAATACCATACCAACTATATCCTTGAATTTCTGAATCCTTTATTTTCTTTGCCAATAGTTCTAAATTTAACACAAATAACAAAGGAGAAAAAGGACACCCCTGTCTTCTTCTGTTCAAACACAATTTATCAGAGGGGAACCCTCCCAGTTTGATTTTTGACTCAGATTCCTCATATATCCTCGTAATTAACTTTATTATTGTATCAGGAAATGCAAAAGCTTCCATTGCCTTCATAAAATCCCACTCTGGAGAATGCTTTCTCTACATCACGACCCACCACCAACATTGGCATGTTCTTCCTTCTTCTTCCCCCTGGATCATCATTGTTCTGTTCATGTTGTCAAATGTTTGCCTCCTTCCCACTAAACCACTTTGATCCATATCTATCAATTCTGGCATCACCTATGCCATTCTTTTAGCCACTGTAGGCAAACACTTTATAATCATTGTTTAAAATTGATGTGGGCCTGTATGAAGCTGGATCTGATCAGTCTTTACCATCTTTAGGTGTTACAGCCACCACAGCTTTTTATTCAGGATGTTGATGCTTCACCTTGTTTTAAATTATTAAAAACCTTCCGGATCTTTATCACATTTTCCCATTTTTCTGCTTTATACAAATTTTCATAACATTTCCAAAATATATCTAATACCTCTACAGGATCTCTAGTTATTTTTCTTGTTATAGGCTTTCCAAGTTTGACAATGACCCTTTCTACTTTCTGTTGCCTATGTTGTTGTGCCAGAAGTTTTTGTCATCTGGAGATATTATTAAAAAAAAAAACACTTACTTAACAGCAATCTTTCTACACTCATACCTATTATCCGGGTACTCCCTTATTTTCCCTTTTGTATCCTGCAATTGCAGCTCTTCTTGTTCTGTGAGATTCCCCTTATTCTGTAATACTTTAACATTTGTCAGCCCCTCTAAACAATTCTTGTTACTTTTTAACTATATCTCTTTTTTTTTATTTCTACCCTATTTTTAAATTCCACTTTCATTTTATCCCACTCACTAACTATAACTACCGGAGTACTTTCTATCTTCCCTAATAACTCACAAATACTTTCCATTACCCATTCCTTAAATTCCTCTCTTTTGAATGTGTAAGTGGGAAAGCACCAATGTCTCATCTTTACTTCATTACCCTGCATTTTTTTTCACAGCAATTTTTGGCGCATGATCTGAAATAGTTATTAGATGTGTGTGTCAACGTTCTCAATTAAATGCACATGCTCCTGTGAAATATAATTTATATCTAGTCTAGCCCAGTTACTGTTTCTTCGGGCATTAAATGTAAATTCTCTCTGAATTCCTACTACTGAATTCATGTCTTCCATACCAAATCGTTAATAAATTTATTCAGAAATCTTATTTATTTTTTAATTATTTTACATTTGTTAACCGGGTAGAGTCCGGCTGGGCAAGTAGCCCGTTTTCAGCAGAGACCCAGGGAGATAAGCTCCATAACAATAATATAAAAATATTACAAACATTTTTAAAGATTTACAAACAATATACAATAAGTTTGATAGTTGCCAGCAATCACAGTTTACAAAAAGGGGAATGTAAAATAGACATCACTGCATTTCTTTACCCTTATTACAGACAGTAATATGAAACGCATTAGATATGTAACTAAAAACTTTCTTGGTATTTTCATTTGGTAGACGTATGACAAGAAGATAGAATAGAAAACATTTGATCGAAGGCATGATAAACTAGCCAGGAGTATTACAGGAGCATAGCCATTGTTGAGTAAGGTATTCCTTTAGGAGTTTTTTGAAAATATGATGATCTGTGTTTTTTAAGATATTCTGGGGTAATTGGTTCCACTGTTTGAATCTACATTCTATTGTTACAAATCTTTTGTTTAAAAAAATTACAAAAATTCAAAAAAAGTAAAAAAAAAGTTTACAAAAATTCTTTTGTTAAGAATCTAAATTATTTTGTTATGTTTTCCCTTCTAGGCCTCCCAGATGCATCTGCATTGTTACAAATCCCATTCCAGTCACAAGTATAAGTAATATTCCCTACTGAAAGCTGATTATTTCTCCCATATTTTTTAAGCTCCATAATAGCAGGTTTAGGTGGAATCTAAATACATGCAAGTGTAATCCTCATCCCTTGTCAGTAGTACCTTCTTACCACAAATCTGCCATTATTATCTTTTTCCTCCTCTATCACTATTGGAGCTCATCTAGAAATTAATATAAGTACTCCTCTTTTCCTTTGTGGCTAATGTTCTGCTGCATATCCATCCTGAAATTCATTCTTTATCAAATCCATATGCACAGTTCTTTCCAAATATGTGTCCTGTAGCATTGCTATTTGCACTCTCTATTTCTTAATATAATTACATGTTCTTTCCTTTTTGTCTATACATGCTAGGCCATTCACATTCCAAGATAATATGGAAGGTATTGTCATTATGATGAGTTATTATTCCCACCTATTATATATGACAGTTCTTTTAAATGTTTATTTCTAGCTTTTGTGGCACATGCACCCACTAATGTTTGACAGGTTGATCTTTTATACAGTTTTTTTTTCTTATCATCAACTTTGGAACCTATGTCATACTTATAAGACTTGTTTTCACGAAAACCCCTAGAACAGCCCCTTAACCTTTTAACTTAATACATAAACCCAAAAACTATATATGTCTTTAAATAATGAAGTTCAACCCTCCTAATATGAACAATTGTCCCAAATAGGCAGCTGCAAACACAGGCCTTAATTAGTCATAAAGTTGAAGTTACCCATGCTAAGATGTATGTTATTAACTGTGCTTCTACATACACTAATTAGTGTCTGTTATTTTGTATCATTATTCCCCTCCTGAATGTGAAAAACAACCCACATGCTTTCAGAAAACATGAACTTTTAACCTTGAAGAAACAGGTATTCTGGCATTTTATTGTCCTATAATCAGCTTGTAGGGCAATAAAATGCTGATTATAAAGCAATACAAAGTCAGAATACCCTATAATTACCTTGTCTCCATGGACATTTAAGACCAAAACATGTAGTCCCCTATTGCAGCTTTTAAAGAGAAGCTGAAACATTTATTGCTAAAGAAAAACTTTTCATTATAGTCAGTGTTCTCTTATTTACTTGTCTTCACTTAGGCATGCTATTAAATTAAGCCAAAAGTTTTAATCCAGACATTTACCTATAAAATGTAAGAGAAAACACAGCAGATTTACAATATATTATGATATGGGTACAATTACACTCCACCCCACCTCAACAACCCAATATTATAACATATTTAGTTAAATATGATTTTGTCTAGGCTTTTTTTTTTGTTCAGCATTATAATACCTGCATTTCTTAATACTAAAAAAGAACGAAAGAAAAAGGTGTCTTCCCCTCCACTCAATGTCCTTCCAAACATTAATGACATGAGGTGAGATAAATACCTTTTGGTTCTCCACAAGTTTAATAAAGTCAACAGAAGTCCACACTTTTTTCTTACATACCTGTATTTTGGAAATGCAATGAATGCTTAGCCGTCTCACATTCAATCACTAATTTCCACGTTGCTGGTCTTCTTCCTGTTCATCTCCATCTCCCACCTACAGACTGTGGTTCAATTCCAAGGTACTCCTGATTCTTCTAGTCAAATCCTGTGCTTTTCTCTGTCTCGTAAGTATTTTCCTTTGGAACAATATAAACAACTAAAACAAAGTTTTGAAAAGCATCGGTTTTAATTCTGTTTTCATATCATTTTTGCAGTGGTGGCTCATCCAGCAGTTGCTATGTTCAGGAAATGAACTAGAGCATAATATACAAACTACATTTTTTTATGCAAGGTCAGTTTTCAGACTTTTAGAGTAAGTGGTAGGATCTGGACACGATCATCCGGGGGTGGTGTCACAGGGAGCATGGAGAGCCTGAGCAGTGGTCTGATTTTATTTTCTGTAGCTCACTTGTACTTTATCATAAACATGGCAGAAGTTGAGGTTTGCATCTATCTGTTCTGTGACAGATAACATCTCACTCATAGGTACAGTGACTGTTCTGGACATAACTAAGACACTGATCCAGTTTATCAAATTCCCCCTATGAGGAAAAAAATCATTAACCTTGCATCTGATAAGAACACATATTTGACAATGTAATTGTAAAAAAATATTATAAAATGCTCAAATATTACTCATTCAGAATGCTGCATGTTTTACTAATGTTTATAGTAGGCTTTCTCCTGTAATATGTGTGTGAAATTATAAGACTGAAATGCATGGCATTATCTTATGGTGTATGGCATGTTCACCTGAGTGCATTAGTAAAAATGTCTGAGTCATGTGCTCTCCTGGGTAATTAGCTGAAATATTTCTATTTCCCTGTCTTATCCCATTCTTCCAAAGAAACTTACATATCTCACATAATATCTTGGTAAAGAGAAATGTGTAACTATTTTTGTATATGTTTTTAGGTGTGTATGTGTGTGTGTCTGTGAGCATGCATGCGTGTGTTGTCAGATTCTTTCTGGCAAGGTCCTTGTGCATCTGTAAAAAACTTTTGCTCTCTTAGATCTTCAACAGACAGTTATATAGGTTCTGACTTCTACCATTTTTGCAAAACGGGGCTGAGCTACCTACTCATATGGGACACAATATAATCGCTATTTTCTATGTATCTTTGCAAAACATACATGGAAATATAAAATTAAAACATTGAAGGTAAAAATTCATTACATAATAATGATTGTCTGGTGAATAAAATATACAGTGACACTTCCCTACACATCAAATGAAATTATTAAGACATTGATTTTATTTCTCGCAGGACAATATATGAGAAACTGTACTTTATTGGTTTGCCTTCAATTTCTTCCTCTTACAGTTTTCTTTCCTTAATCTGCTATTAATTAGCTAGCACCAAACCACCATAAACATAGCAATGAAGATTTGGGTCTGACACATGCAAACATAAGAAAATAGGTAGGTGACATCATTGCACGGGAGTTAAGGGATGAAAGAGTGAATAAGACCAAAGAAAGAGAGAAATAGCTTCTTAAAATGGTACATATGCAATAGTAATACAACAGAACGTATGTGGCAAATAAACTGAAGGAGAAAAAAATGTTAGAGATGAGACTCTGAAGAATTATCTCACACAGTATCAGCACTCATATTTATGCATAAACACCAATATGTATTCTGATTCATTGACTCAGGGAGTTGATGGTTGGCATAATGGGTAAGGTGTTTGTCTCACAGACACAGGGTACAGGGTTTGGTTCTCACCTTAGAAGGGAAATTAACTAGTCTTAAAATGGCTGACAAGAGCAGCTAGCTTACTACTTACCTATTAAAAATGGAAAAGGTTAATTGACAAAGTCTCTCTGTGTGCTTTATTATCAGAAAATGAGAAGCAGAGTCCCCTTCTGTCTGATGGCTCTCTTTTTGTTGGACAGACTTTTGTATTTCCTCCTTAGCCACTTCTGCATCAAAAAATGACTTTGATCCTCCAGGAAAATGTATTCCAAAGACAGTTGGATACAGCAGTTTGATTCTCACACCTGTCTTTCAACATTCTGTGATTGATTGTCTCCTTTTGGCTTATCCCGGTTAGGGGTCACCACAGCAGAACAACGGTCTGCAGAACGATTGGCAGTGGAGTTTTACGGTGCCAAGTTGCCAGCCCGGCACCCAACCTTCCACAGAAGGCATGCACACACTCACATTTAGGGATAATTGAGAGTGTCCAATCCACCTACAGCATGTCTTTGGGATGTGGGAGGAAACCGGAGCACCCAGAGGAAACTTATGCGACCAAAGGGAGGACATGCAGACTCCACACAGAAGGCAGTCCAGCTGAGAATCAAAAGTACAGTTGTGTACACTTACCATAAATGGAGATGTTCAAGTGTATTCACTGTTTCAGTCATTACATTTGGATAATCTGCTGACAGGTTGCCCGCAGTCGGCCTGATTAACAAAGTCTTGGGTCCTGCATCGGTTGCTGTCCCTTCTTCCATGACATCAGGTCGTCAGGGGTATAAAACATGCAGCTGACACCATTACATCAGTTTTTCTTGCCCCAGATGTCAGGTGCCCCCCAAATGGGGAGCAAAATATATATAAATAATATAAAACACAAAAACCTCCAAACATAAGCAAATACACCAAAAAGGCTTTTAAGTGTAGTAAAATAAAGGAGAGGCATAGTAAGAGAAAAAAACAGGGGGCTGGAGAAAGGGTAACCAGGACTGCAACAGTGAATACACTTGAACATCTACATTTATGGTAAGTGTACACAACTGTACTATGTTCTTCATGTTTCACTGTTAAAGTCATTACATTTGGGTAGATTCCCAAAGCTAAGGTTGGGAGGATGGATTTATACAGTATTAGGACCGGCTATAAGTCCCTGCAAAACAGCAGTGGCAAAGCCAGCTCTGGATTTAG
Source organism: Protopterus annectens (assembly GCF_019279795.1). Classification (NCBI taxonomy): domain Eukaryota; kingdom Metazoa; phylum Chordata; order Ceratodontiformes; family Protopteridae; genus Protopterus; species Protopterus annectens. The sequence continues at coordinate 54,518,477 of NC_056732.1, forward strand.
AGAAAATTGGTAAATGATAGTGCTTGGTGAAAGTATGAACTGAACTCCAGGTAGCAGCTTCTAGAATATCCCTGGTAGGAACACCTCTGAGAAAGGCTGTAGACGTAGATGCAGTCCTGGTGGAATGGGATCTATTCCCCTGGAGGATAGGTTTTCCATGGTGCTTATAGCAGAAATTAATACAATGGCTTATCCATTTGGAAATGGTTTGCTTTGAAATAGCCTTTCCCTCTGCCCCTGCAGCAAATGCTACCAGCAGTTGTTCAGATTTTCTTCAAGGTTTAGTCCTGTCCAAGAAAAATCTAAGTTGTCTGTGTACATCCAACAAATGCAGAATCCACTCCCCTTTGTTCTGTGGATTGGGAAAGAAGGATGACAAATGAATGGACTGATTAAGAGCCACACTGGATACCACCTTGGGCATGAAGGATGGGTTGGTCCTGAGTGACACCCTGTCCGCATGAAAGATGATGAAAGGCTCCACTGCCATAAGGGCCTGTAATTCAGAAATCCTTCTAGCTGAAGTGATTGCTAAAAGGAAGGCTGTTTTCCAGGAAAGAAATTTTAAGTCTGCATTAGCAGCTGGCTCAAAAGGAGGTAGAGTGAGTTTCTCCAATACAAAGTTAAGTTCCCAGGCAGGGGTTGGAGCTCTCCTGGGTGGCCTTATGTTTTTGGCCCCTCTGAGATACTGCTTTAGTAGAGGATGAGAGAAGGGGGCGGTTCTGTATTGTAGTGAGCTGAAATGGCTGAGGCATTGATGTTTATGGAAGAAAAAGATAGGCCCTTGTGAAGCATCTCAGTTAAGTATTGCAAAATCTGAGGTAAATTGAGCGCTGCTGTGCTCATCCCTTGAGATTGATTCCAGGCACAGAATCTTTTCCATTTGTCAGCATAAGATTTTCTAGTACTAGGTCTTCTCACCTCCAAAATGACATCCATCACAGGTTTGCTGAGGGATGCTAAGGGGGAATTTAAGTGATTAACCAAACTGCAAGATTCAATGTTTGAAGCTGAGGGTGCAGACTTTGGTTGTTCTGCTGAGTCAATAAAGAAGGTGTCTGAGGCAGGTGCCATGGAGAAGTTTGTCACAGACTGCGTAGGAGTGGGTACCAGTGTTGGCGAGGCCAGTCTGGAGCAAGCAAAATCATTTTTGGTTTGTCCTGTTTGACTTTTAGTAGAACTTTGGAGAGCAAAGGCAGAGGGGGAAAGGCATAGACTGATAGGTTTTCCCAGCTGAAGGACAGAGCATCCACTTTCCAGGATTTTTTGTGGGGAGTTCTTGTGCAAAGTTTGTCCAACTGGTAGTTCTGGGGTGAGGCAAAGAGATCTATGTCTGGGCTCCCCCATTTGCGTGTCAACATGTTGAAAATCCATGGTTCCAGTTTCCATTCATGTGGGTCCATGAGATTTCTGCTTAGTTCGTCTGCCAATATATTCAGCTGTCCTGGCAGGAATTGAGGTTGTAGGTGTACTTGATAGCTCAAGGCCGTGTTCCACAATACCACGGCTTGTCTGCAGAGGGGGTAGGAATGTGTACCCCCCTGCTTGTTTATGTACCACATAACTGTGGTGTTGTCCGTCTTTACCATTAGTTGCCCTGGATGAAGGTAGTCCTTGAAGGCTGTCAGTGCATTCTGTACAGCTAATATTTTTTTTGATTGATATGAGGGTGCATTTGATTCAGGCTCCATTTGCCCTGAATGCACTTCCCTGCCAGATGAGCCCCCCATGCATAGTCTGATGCGTCTGTAGTTAGGGTTTTGTTGGCAGGGGGTGATGTGAATGGCAGTCCCTTGTTTTGGTGGCAGGCCTCTGCCCACCATAGGAACTCTAGTTGCAGGCAAGGAATGATAGGAATCATTGTTTCCAGGCTGTGACAATGTTGACTCCATAAACTTTTTAAGTACCACTGAAGTTTCCTCATATGCAGTCTTGCATATGGAATTAGAAGAATGCAGGAGACCATGAACCCCAAGGCTTGCAGTATTTGTCTTGCAGATAGCAGGGTTTTTGTGGCCACCTGTTTGAAGTAAGTCACCAACTGAATTTGTTTTTCTGGTGTAAGGTAAGCCATCTGGGCAGTTGTATTCAAGCTTGCACCCAGGAATGTAATTTTTTGAGAAGGTACTAGTTGTGATTTATTTTCGTTTATGGTGTACCCTAGACAAGTTAGAACCTTTTTTACAAACGCCAGATGTTTTAGAAGAATGGCCTTGTTTTCTGCCTGAATTAGGCAATCATCCAGGTATGGATATATTTGAATATTTCTTTGCCTGCAAAATGCAATTACTGGAGCCAGGCACTTTGTAAAGACCCTGGGCACAGTAGACAAGCCAAAGGGTAGTGCAGAGAACAGATAATGCAAGTAGCCTGCTTTGAAGCGTAGGTATCTTCTGAAAGATTCCCTGATTGGGACATGCAGGTAAGCTTCTTTTAGATCTAGAGTTGCCAACCAGGCATCTTTGCCTAGCATAGGAAGTAACTGGTGAAAAGTCAGCATCTGACAGGTCCAGAATTGGACACCATGATTTGTCTTTTCTGGGTACCAGGAAAAGTCTGGAATACAAACCTTGCCCCTTTTCCTCTTCTGGTACCGGTTGAATAGCCCCCATGTTTAGGAGGGAAAGTACTTGTTTCTGAGCCTCTGTCCACTGATTTGGGGGCAGGTCTGGCCACCCGCTTGGAGTTGGCAATGTGTGGAAATGAAATCTGTATCCCTGGGACAATATATTTAAAACCCATTTGTCCTGGGTTATAAGTTGCCAGTTTTTTGCATGAAGTGCCAGTTTTCCCCCCAAAGGGGCGGCTAAAAGGTAAGTGCTTGGTAATTCTAAAGGAAAGTCATGGAGACTGTTTAGCATAGGGTGGTGTCTTATTGTTTCCAGATTTGGAAGAGGAGGCACCCCATTGCTTAGTTCTGAAAGTCCCTTGGGACTGAAACCTGGTGCTTTTGTAATGTCTGGGTTTAGCTTGAGTGGCTGTGGAAGAAACTGGAAAGGACCAGTTCTTAGTAGGCCAGTGCCTACTAAATCTTGGAGGTTGTCTTGTAAGAAATCTTTCACGGTTTGCATAGACTTAGCTTTATCTTCCATCTTTTTTAGAACTTTTTCAGTCTTATTGCCAAACAGATGGTCCTGCTGCAAAGGAGCATCCACCAATTTTGCTTTAACATGATCAGGCAGAGATTGCTCCTTATGTCATGCATGCCTTCTAAGCACAGACCCAGTAACAGCAGCCCTGCAAGAGGCCTCCAAAGAATCAAAACCACATTGCAAAGTATGTTTTCTAACTTGCTCAGCTGAATGCAATAAATCCTGTAAATCTTTATTTTCCACACAGTCAGAAATCAACATCATTTTCTGTTTAAGCAGTCCCATGATATGCTGCTGATATTTTAGCATATGGAATTGACAGTTTAAAGCCCTGATTGCCAAGGTTGCAGAAGTATAAACTTTTTTACCCTATCTATCCAGCGCCCTGGAATCTCTATCAGAAGGGGTAGGATTTTTAGCAGTAGAAGACTTAATGCCCTTGGAAAAATGGTTTCAGGGTCTGCAGCAGGATATTTGAAAAGGAATTTGTGGGAGTCAGGAACCCTGTAGTATCTGTCTGGCTTACAAGGGGCCGGAGGCAGAGAATCGGGGGCCATACTGGATTCTGAAAACACATCATCAACAATGTCTAGTACAGGAAGTATAGCCAAAGGCCTATGTTGAGGAAGAAGAAAATCCCTAAGCCTCTTTTTGGATTCAGAGAAATTCTGACTTTCCCAGTGGAAATGTTCCCTTAAGGTATGTAAAGTTTCACCAAAAGAAAAATCCTCAGGGGGAGAAGCAGAAGGAATGGAATCCTCTGCGTCAGAGTCCTCATAAGTAGGTATGGACAAATCCTGTTCATTAGAAGAGTCCTGTTCAGAAGATTCATAGTCAAGTTCAGCCCTAGGCCTCTTAGAAGGGGGGGTGTTGACTACCCCTGATTAAAGTAATTAAATCTTCAGCCATTTTGATCATTTGTTTTTTAGGCATAGAGGCCTGAACATGCGGTCTGGGCATTGGTTTTTTAGACATAGAGCGAGATTTTGTCCTTAATATTGAAGGTGGTGTTGGTTTAATATACAAATCTGTAGGCCTGAGTACACCCTCAGAAGCCGGTGCCTGCACAGCGGCTCTGGACCCATCCAAGGTAGAGACATCCGCAGGTTCCATAGGTCAAGCATCTTGTGGCATACCGGACTCTGAATGGGTCTCAGTAGAGGCCTGCGAATCAGAAGTAGCGGGTATCAGGGGCTGCGAAAGCACCTCACTGAGTACCGGCGAACTGGCGACTGGCTTAGGAGAAGCGTCGGCAGCAGTTTTGAACCTCAACAGCCTGTCTCTGTCTTTTTCTTTGCGTATTTTTGGTATTCCATTAGTCGGATTGCTAACAAATGTCATTTCTGGATAATTAAACAGAGAACCGAAATATTTAGAAGCAAAAATGTACCGACGGCAGATAGTGCGCTGATTAAATAAAGCACAAAACAGACAGCAAGGTATGCCATGGTCAGGGCCTGGGCAAGGAATATAGTACAAATGAAAATCCTTATGAGGTATTTGCTTCCCAAGAGTAATACAATTATTAACTTTTACTGATATCGATAAGGAGCAAGAAAAAGTTTCCCCAATGGGGTACTTAGCTTTTTAGTTGAAGACTTCGGTTCTGAAACTCGAAAATGAAAATTTCAGGAGTCAGCCGACCGGCACTTGCGTACTGCTTCTGCTTTGGGCACCGCGCGGCAAGAAAGACTGATGTAATGGCATCGGCTGCATGTTTTATACCCCTGATGACCTGACGTCATGGAAGAAGGGACAGCAACCAACGCAGGACCCAAGACTTTGTTAATCAGGCTGACTGAGGGTAACCTGCCAGCAGATTACCCAAATGTAATGACTGCAACAGTGAAACATGAAGAACATCCAGAGAGCCTCTTGCTGTGAGGCAGCAATGCTAACTGCTGCACCACGGCAGCCACCCAATAATTTGTTTCTGTTTTGCCTGGTGTACAGTGAACACTCATTTTCCACTCTACTGCTTCCAAATGTTAATACTTTGTCCTTTTGTCACAATCAACTTTTTCTGCTGGTAGGTTTGTATCTTTACTAATGCAGGTTTTGGCAGCTTTTTCTCATGGCTAGGTTTGTAGCATTCACACAATGTGCCCCTTTTAGTTAACAATTACTGCTGTGAAATAACACTCCAGTTGCTTATTTGTGTTTTCATAAAATTAATTCAGTCTGTTCCTTATAGTTTCTCTGGAACAGCAGAAAATCTCAGGTTTTCCCTACATGCTCTGTGCTCTAATTGTAATATTTTTTGAAACATCTCTTCTTGAGCAGTGTCATATTCAGCCAGCCTTTATTTTCATTTCAGACTCTGATTTTTGCTGTTTTATCAGCTCATCTAAATATCTGTTTAAAGCTTCTTTCATTTTTTGACGACTTTTGTTATTTGAGTTGATAAACTCCTTCAGCATTTCATTTATTTTAATCAGCTCTGAGCACATTTGACTTTTTTCCCTCTAGATTACTAGAAGTCATGTCTTGAACCAAAGCTGTAGCTTGAACTGCTTTTTGCTGAACAGCTGCAGGATTTTTCCCAGTCAGTGTTTTCTCTTCACCTTTTCTAGTATTCTGCAGCCATCTTGGAAGTCCATCGCTTAGCCTTCTTTACTTAGATAGTCATTGCTTATCAGCTTATGCATACAAAATGATAGGATAAAGATTCCTAGTAATCTGTATTGAAATGTTGAGTCTGCATGAAACACTGAGACATTGAAACATTGCAACTTCATTTCTCATGCTGTGTACCTAAATTGTAGAGATGGAGATACAGATGTTGCATCTCATGCTGTTTCCAGTAAAAGGAGAAAATAAGTAAAATAACGTTATTTCATGCAGCAAAGCTGCTCGATACAATGTTTTTGGTCTGCAGGTAGAGAGTTGTAGCAATTTTTAGGGTAACACTTGATGTTCTGTAGTACTGTATCAAACATGGCATGTCTTTCAAAAACTGTAGCTCTTTTCCAACAGTAAGTAGTGTTTTCTAACTGCGAGTTTATAAAACTTAGTCAAGCCCATTCAGTTGTTTTTCACCTCTCTCAGAAATAGGGGTGCATGAAAATCCATCGGGGTACCTAATCAGACGTATTTTATCCCAAGGCTCAAATGAAGCAGGGAAAAAAAAGCATCAAGTTGTTTTTATCTCTGCTTTACATGATATAGCATATTTTTAATTAAGCATCAAGACCATAAACTTCAAGATCATAGTGGAGAAAACTACTAGATATCCAAGCAAAGCATATAATTAGTTGTAAGGAAGCAAAAAGCAAACTACTATCTGATGAAGCTGGAGCCATTTTTCTACTTAGATGCTTTCTTGGGCAGAACGTTTTTTTGTAATTATACAGTTCCATATTAAGCATATCCTTATCACATAAGCATTGCAGTTTTATGCTACAAACCACACCTTGATTCAAAATTCTTGATATGAAGGACGGTTACCAATTAATTTCCTCTATTCCTTTTTATGGATGTTTATTGTATGTAAACTTTTTTGTGGATTTAATATTTCTACACTTATATAGAACATATTCTGTGTGCTGAAATTGAAGAGTTTTGACTCGTTGAATAGTTAATATTTATAATTTTATATTATATGTGTATTTTGGGTGTGTATGTTTTAAAAAATGAGGATGCTGAATGTTTTTCAGAGGGCAGATGGTATTTTAAATGTATTTTAAATGACTTTATATACATTCAAACATTTTTTCTCAGAAAAATAATGTGGTCACTTTAAAAGTTGAACATTGCTTGGTCATGTGACATTTACCCTTGATCATGTGATTTTGTATTTGGTATTTAAGTGTATCTGATATGGTTGTTCTGTTTGTCTGAAGAAGATGAGTTATTAAACTTGACGAAAGCATTAACATACAAAGAACAGTTTCTTTCCATTTTTTGCCTCTTTTTTTTGTTTTATTAAGTGGTTTGTCACTTTTCTTTGGAGTTTGAGTTTGTGTGGTTTTGGTTGGAGGCATGGCAACTGGTTTCAGTTCTAGTGCATTACTTTTTACCCATGTTGTCACAGGAAGGAAGGTTGGTTCCGAAATAGAAAGATTGTCTCACCTTATAAATGATTTAACCAACAAAATGAATGTTTTGGCAGAGGTTGTAAATAAGTCTCAAAGGGATGGAGTAGTCCCTGTTTTGAGGGAGAATCATCTGCAACCAGCGTCTTCTTTCAATCCAGTTTTGAATAATGACCAGTTGGTGAATCTGGCAGGAAATTCAGATAATTATAGGGGTGGTACACTTGTACTAAGTGACTGGCTTCAACCTCCACAGCATTTACAAGTAAATCATTCGACTTCTACAGTGAGTAATACCTTGGTTAATAACACTGTTACTATTAATGAGAATCTAAAAATTTTGGATTATAAATCATTTAAATTAAAGAAATTACAGTTGGAAATTTTATATTTTCGTGAATGTTTACAGTGTTGCCAGGTCCCAAAAGGCTTAATGTCCTGGCATTGTCCTACAGGACTGGTAGCAGATTCACCCTTTCAACAAGAACTAGTCAAACTTTTTGACAAACAAGGGTTGGAACTGCTTGAACTTTTTGTTAAACATTATCAGGAGATGGCTGATAAGTTAATGACTGAGATTGATTGACTGGATACACTTATTAAATGTGATTTAGATTTTGAAAGATATAAATTTGACTATAATCGCGTTTTTTCGAGCATTGATAGCCAAATGCTGAAGTTACAGGCTATAAAGGTTAAAAAACTTGCCGGTGATCATAATGACTATCAAAAGGGAGTGGCATACCCTAAACCACTCCCATCTCAACAATGGAATGGTCGTAGTATCTCAGGGGAAGCTCAATCAAGCTCAGAACTACATGACGACATCAGAATCCTGCCTCCTAATAGCGAGGAAGGACGTCTGAATGAATATGAGAACAAGCAGTGTAATGATGATGGTGGGGAGCTACAGAATGGGGATCCCAATGACCTGCGATGAAGTGAAAGAATTAGAAATCAAAGTTTTAGTCATCAGGGCAATTACAATCCCCCAAACAACCAGAATAATTGAAAATTTCACAGGGGCCTGAATCACGGCCAAAAGAACTTTGGGAGGAACAACAACTTTGGGAGAAACAACAACAGGAGGAGGAACCATCGTCAGTAACAACAGATGGGGTACTTGTTTTTAACACAGTGGTAACTGAATTGACTACTGAATATAGGGTTCCAAATAGAAGGGGAAATGATTGGTCCCTGAAAAATGTAAAAAATTCAGATGGGGACTTTAACATCTTTAATTATTCAAGCTATGCAGTAAACAGTAACTTAGTAGACTTTTTGTCCAAAGGTTTGACTTTTGTGCCAAGTAAAAATTTTGACTTGAACAGGACTTTGATTGACTTGAAACTGTACACTCGTAAGTTGAACCTGAATCTGTTGTTTAATGGGAATAATTGTGAAATTTCCGAATTCAGGGTTCCAAGTATTTTTAATCCACCACTGAACCCAATATTGGGTTTATTTGAGCGTATTTCTGAAATAGATTTAAGGAATATTGATAGTAATAGAAAGAGCAGAAAGAGGAATTGTATTAATGTTCAACCTGCTGAATGGGAAATGTTATAAAATTTTAGAAAAAGTGGAGTGCGGGTTTCCAAACCTGATATGGGTGGGGGACTTGTGTTTATGAACATTTTTGATTATAATGAGTGAATGCTCAATATGTTAAACACTGACACGTATATTTTGGTTTCCTCAAATGAACTGAACCAAGCGTATAGTAGAAGTAACATTTACTTGAATGACTTGTTTATACAGAATCGTATTGACCTTGATTTACTAAATTATTTCTCTATGCCAGCCCCTTGGATTCCAGTAATTTTCGGGATTCCGAAGGTTCACAAAGATTTGGTAAATCCCCCTTTCTGGCCAAATTGTGAATGGTAGGAATTCCATTATGTACCCCCTAGCTAAGTTTGTAGATAATTTTTGAAGAAGTATGTAGTGAAGGAAACTTATATTTGTAAAGACTCATGGTCCTTCTTGGAGAACATCAATAGTTTGAATTTTGAACCTGATTTTAACTTTGCTACTGTAGATGTGAAGGACCTTTATACTGTAATTCCACAAGATCTAGGAATTGAATGGGTGAGCCTACTTTTAGCTAAGAGGGGTGTTAGTAACATTAATGTTTCCCTTATACAGGAATTATTATGGGTCTATATTAGAAGCTCAAAGATCAGTTTGAGCAAATCAGAAAAGAGTGACACATATTGCGCGAACTATGGAAATGGCAAACATCCAAAACCGCGAAATTTGAAATGTCGAATTGTCATGGTTGGCCCGTCTATGGTATAGCTCTGTAAGTTAAGTGTGCAATAGTTACGGACCTTAGGGTTAGGGTGCGGATTAAGGTAAGTGCATAGACAGGTAATGTATGCAAGGTTTAGTGTAGGGTTAGAAGTAGGGTTTTGTTAAGTGTATGCGTGTGGATTATTTGTTTTGTTTGGGTATATCTCCGTAGGGTAAGTGTGTGATAGTTATGGACCTTAGGGTTAGGGTGCGGGTTAAGGTAAGTGCAGAGATAGTAATGTATGTAAGGTTTAGTGTAGGGTTAGAAGTAGAGTTTGGTTAGTTATGTATGTGGTTTATTTATTATGTTTGGGTAGGTAGTATGTAGTGCGTGGTGGGGCTGGCCGACTATGACTATTCAAGATTTTAAATTTCGCGGTTTACGGGGTTCAGCGTATTTGCAATTCGGGCTATATGTGTTTCTGTTGTGGTATTCGCTCAAACGGGTATTCATTTTTATAATATAGACCCATTATTATTTGAAAAAAAAGGGTGTAGCCATGGGCTCCCCAGTAGGAGTCAGTTTGGCTAACTTAGTTATGGCGTACTGGGAGAGTGAATTTGTATTTAATAATAATAACCGATTTATTCAGCGCATTTTTTTACTACACCAGATTTTTGGATGATATTTTTATTATATTTAAAGGTGGACATGATTTATTTATTGAATTTATTGAATATTGTAATAGAACAACAGAATATCTAACATTCACCCACACATTCAGCACAGAGAGGATAGCATTTTTAGACATGGACTTGTCTAAGGATAGACAGAATAGATGTTATAAAGCAAAGATTTATAGAAAGGAGACATATTCAAACTCCTTTTTGCACTTTACTAGTGCTCACCCTTGGTATCCAAAAAAATCTGTTGTGAAGGGACAGCTCGTAAGAGCAGCCAGAATGTGCGCTACTAATTTTGATTTCATGACTGAATGTGATTTGTTAGTCCAAATGTTTTCAAAGAAAGGCTACCCAGCACCCTTACTCGAAGAATTGGTGAATGAAGTTCAAATGAAAAGGAATGTAGGTTATTTCAAAGCTATCCTGGGGGGGGACAATGTATGATGGAAAATGGGGGTACAGAGAGTGATGATATCCAGCAAAGTGAAATAGTAAACTATCCTTTGACTTGTATAACCCCTTATAATATTGATGCAGGCAACATTAAACAGGTCTTGATTAAGAATTGGAATGTAATAGCTTCAGAGGGGTCCTTAGTGAATAAACTAGATGCTAACCTTAAATTTAATTTTAGAAGAGCTCAACATCTGAAAGGGTTACTAGAATTTAAAAATTTGGGACTGACAAGGTAACAAGGTATGTTTAAATGTGAGGCCTGTGCCTATTGTAACCATACGGATGTGGGTTATACATACACATTGAAAGGGAGAAAGTATACTTGTAAGGGCAAGTACAACTGTAATTCCAGTAGAGTGGTGCATTTAGCCAGGGCCGGTGCTAGTATTTTGGGGGCCCCCAGCAAGATTCAAGTTGGGGGCCCTACCCAGGAGAATATAAAAAGTGTGACCATATTGCCATCATGCCTCCTTCCCTATCAAGCTCATGCAGCACCATTTAACAATCACTGTGTAATGTTATTACATTCAGACCATTAAAAAGACTTGAAATGTCAAGGTACACACTGGCTGGCATTTAGTACCAATGTTACATTATGACAAGCTCCCATACCACAGTAAGGTAGCCACTCACAATGGTACACACACACACACACACACACACACACACACACACACACACACACACACTGACTGGGACTGAGCAGTGTTGCAGCAGTTAACTTTGTCACCCCCCCCCAGCAAGAGGTTCTCTGGTTCGATTCTCAGCTGGGGTGCCTTCTGTGTGGAGTCTGCATGTCCTCCCTGCGTTCGTGTGGTTTCCTCCCACATTCCAAAGACATGTTTCTGCAGCATTTCTCCCTGGGACTCTGCTAAAAATAGGCTCTGTCCTAGTCGGACATTCCCGGTCAACAAATGTTAAATAAATAAAATTTAGTACCAATAAATTATGACAAGCCACTGTACCACTGCAAGGTAGCCACACACAGACTTTCACACACTGACTGGAATTTAATACTAATGTTACATTACGACAAGCCCCTGTACCACAGCAATGTAGCCACTCACAAATACACACACGCACACACACACACACACACACACACACACACACACACACACACACACACACTGACTGGCGTTTAGTAGTAATGTTGTTACATTATGGCAAGCCTCTGTACAGCATCAAGGCAGCCAGTCCCACAGAAGTACACAAAGACACCCACACAGACTCCCACACATAGGACAGAGACACAAGACAGACAGTTACCCAGACTCGCAGACAGGACATAGACACCCACACATGATGGACAGCACTACAGTATGACTGAACATTAAGAATTTAAAATACTGGGCTTATGAACTAATAATGATGCTAGAATAAGATTTTGCAGTAGCATACATTGTGTGACCCCACATTTTTGAAGAACAGACCAAAACTAACAAACATCTGGACATTGTGCAACATTCTCACAGCCCCTACCAACCTCCTAACCTCTCAGCATAATTCCAAAGCTGAAAATAACTGCAGAACAAAGGTGTAACATCAAGGATAGTTACAAACATTGCTATGATAAACTTAGATAAATATTAGAATAACAGGGATTGCATTAGCATTCATTACAATAATCAGTACAGTCTGCAGAACTCTCATAGTCCCCCCCAAAGTCTCAGCACAATTCTAGAGGAGGTGCAAACAAACAAACAAAAAAAAATAAGACAAGGATGTAACATTAGGAGGTTTAAAACATTGTGGTTATGAACTAATAAAGATGGTAGGACAAACATTGCTATGATAAACTTAGAAAGATATTAGAATAACAGGGATTGCATTAGCATTCATTACAATAATCAATACATTCTGCAGAACTCTCATAGTCCCCCCGAAAGTCTCAGCACAATTCTAGAGGAGGTACAAAAAAAAAAAAGACAAGGATGTAACATGAGGGGGTTTAAAACATTGTGGTTATAAACTAATAAAGATGGTAGGACAGTAAAATAACAGATTTTTCCAGTAGCATGCACATGCACTGTGTGAATTCACATTTTTGATGACTAACAGACCAAAAATACAGGTCAAACATCTAAACATTTTGCAACATTCTCACAGCCCCTACCCCTCTCTCCTAACCTCAAAAAAAAAAAGAAAATGCAAAACAAAGGCATAACATCAGGGATAGTTTGCTCTGATCAACTTCGATAGCAGAACAGGGGTTGCACTGGCACGCATTAAGACATCAGTACCTCCTGCAGAATTGTCACAGCCCCTACCCCCATAGCAGAACAGGGGTTGCACTGGCACGCATTAAGACATCAGTACCTCCTGCAGAATTGTCACAGCCCCTACCCCCATAGCAGAACAGGGGTTGCACTGGCACGCATTAAGACATCAGTACCTTCTGCAGAATTGTCACAACCCTACCCCCATAGCAGAACAGGGGTTGCACTGGCACGCATTAAGACATCAGTACCTTCTGCAGAATTGTCACAGCCCCTACCCCCCATAGCAGAACAGGGGTTGCACTGGCACGCATTAAGACATCAGTACCTTCTGCAGAATTGTCACAGCCCCTACCCCCATAGCAGAACAGGGGTTGCACTGGCACGCATTAAGACATCAGTACCTTCTGCAGAATTGTCACAGCCCCTACCCCCATAGCAGAACAGGGGTTGCACTGGCACGCATTAAGACATCAGTACCTTCTGCAGAATTGTCACAGCCCCTACCCCCATAGCAGAACAGGGTTGCACTGGCACGCATTAAGACATCAGTACCTTCTGCAGAATTGTCACAGCCCCTACCCCCATAGCAGAACAGGGGTTGCACTGGCACGCATTAAGACATCAGTACCTTCTGCAGAATTGTCACAGCCGTTACCCCCCAGTATCACAGCACAATAAATCTGGATGAAGTGAATGTAAAATAAAAACACAAAGGCATAACATAAAAAACAATGTGCTTATCAGCAAATATAGATGCTGGAATAACAGATTATGAAGTAAAATGCATTGCGTATCCCACATGTTTTAATGAAAATAGATAAATACCAGGCAAACATCTGAATATTGCACAACATTCTCACAGACTGTAGCCCCCCTACCAACCTGTCAGCCCAATAACACTAGACAAAGCAAAACATTATCATAGAACAAAGGCGTACCATCAGGGATAGTTGTAAACGCTGTCGGTGTACACAATACTAGTATAACAGGGTTTGCATTGGTATACATTAAAACATCTGTATATTCTGCAGCATTCTCACAGCCACTACCCCCCACTACCAATATTTCAGCGCAATTGTACACAAAACAAAAATGCAATATTGAATATTCTTATGCAAGACTAGATGAAAAAAATACATCAAATGTGGGCGTTAATTACAAACAAGCCTTCCTTCCTCACTCTCTTAGCAGAAGAATTCTGGACAAAGATAAAATAAAACTGTTACAACCACAGCCCCTCACCCCCCCCCCCACACACACACACACACATCATCTTAGTGTAACAACTCTGCAAAAACAAGTTATACAATCTTCTCCCTAGGCCCCCCCCCCAGCAAAAAATAAAGTTAAAAATAAACCCAGCAACTTACCTTTTCTGCAGTTGATAGAAGGCTGCTACTAATCCTCTGCTTGCTTCTACTACACACAGACCAGACCTATTCAGCCCTTTTAAATTGTCCTCAAAAGGATAGTTTTTCAGATCTTTTAGAAATCGCCCTAACAAGGGTAGTTAAAATAGAGCTGCTTTGCTGATCCCAGTGTTGTTCCAGCAAAACCTGCATCCTCCATCCATCCTCACAGCATATCTCTCAACATCTTAGCATGAAAAATCTGGACAAAGCCAAAAATAATAGGGGTACAAATGCTTAAAAATAGGGGCACTTTTTAAATATTGCTTATATAAACTTACAAACTTGCTTTCAGACTTTGCTTTAGCATACATTTTTTCTGAAGGATATAAAGTCTAAAACTTAAATGTGTCTACTATTTTTTAGTGACTTCAATACTCATTACTGTATAAGAAAACCACAAATTGTATGAAGAACAAACCAAAAATATAAAGCAAATATCTGGATATTCTTAAAAATCTGGGCAGTTCAGATATGTGCCTAACGTCAACAATCAAAAGAACTGACCCAACAGACCAGATATTAAGGTAAACCCAATCAGGAAGCTAGAACTTGCTTCTTGATTGCTACAGCCAATCAGGTCCCTTGCTTCACTGAAGCGGACCTGATTGAGAGCAGCTAACAAGTAAAGCAAGGGACCTGATTGGCTGCAGCCATCAAGGAAGCAAGTTCTTTCAGGGAAAAAAAAATAAAATAAAAAAGGCAGAATCGCACAACGGCATTGCCGAATGAACTAGGAGACAAGCAAGAAGTGGAAGCGATGTTGAAACCCGCGGCTGCTTCATATTGGGGCCCTCGTACGTGGGGAGATAATTGGGGGCTCCCTGCGGCCGCGGGTTTGGCGGGTGCCTAATGCCGGCTATGCATTTAGCCCAGTGCCAGTCTTGTCTTAGTTTTTACATAGGCAAGACTGACCGTAAATTAAGAGAGCATGTGTATGAGCACCTATATAATATTAGAAAAGGGAGGTTGGAAAGTGCTTTAGCTAAACATGTGATCAATCAGCCAGGCACTCATTTTTATTCAGAGTGATAGATCAAGTTGAGTATGATAAAAGCGGAGGTTCACCCTAAGACTTGAGCAACACAAGTTAATTTGACAGATTAGAACACATGCCTATAATCAACCAGTTCTAAATGATCTGTGTTCTATAGTCTGCATTCTGAAATTGAAGAGTTTGACTCGCTGAATAGTTAATATTTATAATTTTATATTATTTGTGTATGTTTTAAAAAATGAGGATGTTGAATGTTTTTCAAAGGGGCAGATGGTATTTTAAATGTATTTTAAGTTACTCGATAATGCATTCAGAATTTTTTTCTCAGAAAAGTAATGTGGTCACTTTAAAAGTTTAACATTGCTTGGTCATGTGACTTTTACCCTTGATCATGTGATTTTGTATTTGGTATTTAAGTGTATCTGATATGGTTGTTCTGTCTATCTGAAGAAGTTGAGTTATTAAACTTGACAACATACAAAGAACAGTTTGTTTCCGTTTTTTGCCTCTTTTTTTTTTTTTTTGTTTTTTTTTGTTTTATTAAATGGTTTGTCGGTTTTCTTTGGAGTCAGAACAAAGGTGGGTTATCTCCCTAGTATTGCTTAACTAATGTTTTTTTCTATTTTCTTCATTTTAAAGGTAGCTCTGGCCAAGGCCTACTGCTTTATATTGTATTTCCCAAAGCTGTAATTTAATAGTGTGGGAACAGGAATGGTTAACATTTTATGAGAGGGGGCGTATACACCTCATTGCAAACAGAAATTATAGATACTCATCTCATAAAGATTTGCTATATTTGCCCCTCTCTAGTGAGACATCACATGTCGATTGGAATATGTTTGGAGTAAGGGGACAGAGGTCTCATATTTGGAGGCTGAATGAAGCCTCCAAATACAGGTTTTTAACTCTATTCACCTTTTGATGCCTATTTTGATGAGATGGCTTTAGATTACTTGGACTGAATCTGTGGTTTGCATGAGTACTATCAGCACTGGGAAAGTCTAAAACAACAGAAGAGAAATTACCTTACAAAATAGTGGATCTCCTACATGTTTTAGAATGCCAGTCTGAAGACATATCCAATAATATTACAGTTGTTAATCTCTTATCTGTTTTTTCTATGCATTTTGGAATACTTAGTTTGGAAATTACCTTGACATATTTATCACCAAAAACATATATTTATGTTTTTGTCAGTAACTTGGTAATGGGTTTGTTACTCATTAGCAAAAATAGTCTTTTTTTAGTCCAGACCTTCACACTTGAATGTCACAGGTCTTGTCAATTAAACAGCTAACTTACCAATTAGTTAATTTGGGAATATGTTCTTCACCTTCCTGGGTGCTATAAATTTATGTGAGGTTTTCAGGGTTATGTTATCGTCACATAGCAGTCCACCCCAAAAGTTCTCTAAATTCATAGGTTCATAGGTAGCTACTAGGCTAGCTGCCCTTGTGGTCCACTTAAGCCTAGCCAATTTCCCTTCATGTGTTTGAATTCACTTATCTCATTTGGGTAGAGATTAGCCTTACCCATCATATGGTCAATAATTATATATTACCCTTAATGAGAATGATTAGGATCATGCCATAGATCAGTTGAGGGGTCCATGCATGTGATAAAGCATTTAAGAGTTGCCTCTGTCCATTCATCATTCATTCATTCTACCAGGAGATTTTGCAGGTTAGGCTCTTGTTTTCATATGGCAATTTTACAATATTTATAGCTACACTTACTGCTCACATGCATTGCACATGTATTGTCTAATGGGCCTTATCAGTCTTTTTGTGAGTCTCTGGACAAGAACAAGGCACAGATTGTTTTTCTATAATAACACCTGAAAATGTTTCCATATCCTTAGATAACAGTTTTAAGACAGGGCCAAGTGTTGTAGTCTGTAACGAGGTGTTCACTTGAGACACCAAATCAAATAATGCATGCCAGTTCTTTTCAGTTTTGAATGATTTACTACAGAAAAAAAAACACTGTAATCCTTACTAAATATATATTGATTTAGCATTTGATTATCTATAGTCCTTTTTGTAAGACTTGTCTGTTCTTAAAGTCACAGAAAACTATCAAGCAAATCCTCGCAATTTCAAAAGCTTGCGTCTGCAATAAATATCATGGTCTTGCTATTAATTTCTTTCACAATCCTCTGGTAATTTTGCATTGCTTCATTGTAGCTTCATATGATTAAAGGCTGTAGTAACTGCTAGTATCAAAGGATTTGTAGTAACAGTTACTATCACCTGTTTCAAAAACAAATCCAAAACTATACTCCAATTTTGGTTACTGTTACTATCAATATACCTTATGTATCCTAATGTAGCTGTGATAAAAACTGTAATCTTTAATGCTTGGGTCCCACCAAGAGCAGGTTTAAGACAGGTGCCTTTACTTAGGATTTTGTTTTCAGTCCAATTACTGTGTACAGAAGAGTTATCACAAACCAGAAATTACTATGCAAAAGCACCTTTTCTCATTAGCTTGAGCATACAACTTGTGCATTTCTTTCTTTCATTGATGCTGCTAAAACTACTCCTGTCTCAGGAGAAATGCTACAGTGTACACAAAGGCATTTCAATATTTTGTCTGAACTACTTTTTCCTTTCTCCAGTCCAGGAAGGAAAAAAAAGAATTAGGGCCATCTGTCTAAAACATCCAAAAATGGTACTACGCTATTCCCAGCAACTATGGAAATTATTGTACTTGGCAAAAACAAAACATTTTAAAACATGCCATAAACTTAAACTCAAAAAAAATAGAAGCTCAGGTAATTTTTTCTTGGACCCAGGCTGATCACTAAATGTCTATTTGTATTATTTTATAATTTCTACAGGTTATGCACTTCTCTTTATCCCAACATTTAGTATTCTCTC